>NW_026852804.1:0-266191 GCF_026571515.1 Ruditapes philippinarum
GCAAAGCTTTTTATGTGATACAACAGGAAATGATTTACCATTATTTTCCCATAAAATGCTTCACAGACAAAGGAATTGCTCGTTAAAGTCCGTTTTCTATTCTAGGTCACATTGTTCTGGATAAAACATGATTGACATTTCGATTAAAGACATAGTCTGGCACATTGTTTTGATATTTGATATTCTTTGATAGTGAGAATAAGAGAAAACTTTCTATAGTTATGCAACAACCATACAAACCACAGTAAAATGCATAAAAACAAATATTGTGTTAGATGTCAAGAAATCAGAATTAACTTCTATTAAAAAACAAAACTTCCAAGTGAAAACCGTGAATATGATCTATTTCAAAAACGTTTCTAGACTTTAAAATAAAGAACATGTAATACAAGTATGTATATACTGCAATATTACATTTTCCATGCTTTCATCATATTAATAAAAATGGAGCGTGATTATTTGACAATCCAAATAATCAAGATTATTTAGAAATATTCTTGTAAGATTCTTATTATGAAATTAATGCAATGTAGACACATAATTGTATGCATTTTAACAAATAATCGAGTCTTTCAGAAACATTTATTTAATTTATTTGGAAAAACGGCGGAAAGAGATGACTTTTAAATAAGATTTTTTTTTCAATTTCAAAATTTAAAATGATATCGGAAAACTAGAAGACTAGAAGATTATGTAATTTTTAAGACACTTAAATCGACAGTCTCTGATCGATTTGCTCTTCAAGTTGAGAGAAACGTTCTGAGATACATGTAGTAGGTAATTGCGTTTCCGTTGTCGCTTTACGTGTTATACTGTTAATTCGTCATAACATAGCAATTGCACAATATGGACTTTCTTTTGAGATAATACATTGTTATATTTCTATCCAGCAGTGACTAAGGATTTTCGGATGAAATGGGAAACAAACCAAAGTAAACTATATATGCAACAACTGAGAAACACTCCTTATAATAAGTGCATAATCAACAAATTGAGCGATCCAATATTACCAACCACGTTGGCAATGCGATGAGAAATGAGTATAGCAAATAACACAGTTGTAATGTTATTAAATATTCATAGAATATATTATTTCATTAAAGTTCTTAATGAGAAACTGCCTACATATCGGTATATTTGAGAGAAAACTATAATTATGTTAGACTTTCAATGAGAAAAAGCAGTTTATGAAGTATAACAAAATTTGACGATGATAATTATTTTAAAACAAAATAAATATCAGATTCTTCTCAGTGGGGTAGCATATAAACGCCACATCCCACAAAGGGTAGAAGAAAGAAAATGAGAGATAAAGGCTTAAATAAGCGCCTAAAGAGTATAAGAAAGGGTGTTTATCGACACGGAACAGTATAACTGAAACTCATCGGTTTGGTAATGCCAGCGGGTTTAAACGTGCTGCTATCATGTGACTTGTCTATCATCACATTCGGCTACGGCTATTATGCTAAATAAAAAACTTGAAGTATAATGATTCAATATATAAGTTACACATCAAAACAGAAAATGTTTCAGGCCCTGTTTGATTTACCTAGTTCATGAGGGAGAAAGTCTATACCAGCACACACTTTAATTTTTCACTTTCGGGACCATTTAATATCGAATTTTCAATACTTATTTAATGTTAACTGTATTCCAAAGATTATAAATATAATGAAGCATAATTTTGTAAATGAAAATTTTATTTAAATGTTAAGAAAGGCCAAATCATTTATGATTTTTTTAAATTAATTTAAGTTTTCTGTTTTAACTTTCGTTGATCTGTTAATTTAAAATTTGGCACAAAGTTGATACTTAGAGAGATGTATTGTGTATTTATTATTGGATAATTAAATCTTTACAGTTCTATAATCGAATATTCAAAATGTAATTGTCGCCATCTTCCTGGTTAAGTTTGAATGATAACATGTTGGAAATGCAATGTGTGTGCATATTTTATTCAATAGTTGACTAATAAATTACTACACGTTGTTGTGGTATTCTTATTTTCATAAATTTATGATATGCAAAATTGGTGCTACATAACGTTAACATTTTTTATTGTTTAGGATATAACATGTTATCAGTATTTTCGGAAGTAAAGCAACAAAATCTGTGATACTAGGTTTAGTTTGATGGAGCTATCATGTAACGACTTCTGTCTTTAAACAAATCTATATTGATTTACTGGAAGATGTATGATCAGTCTTGGAGATAAAAGGAAGTTTTGATTCTAAACTTAATGTCACGGTGTTACAAAACCTGTTGTGGTGTTTATGGATAGTCAATGTATCTAATATACTATAAATGTTGAGATGCAGTAAGATGGTTGCAACAAAAACAGTGATATAACATAAAACCCTCATGATATTTTAATAAAACTGTAATGCAAGAAACCGGGTGTTAAGAAAAATACCACGATAGCCATTAGAACATGATTAATTAACTAACTGAAAAACCCCACACTATTAGTAATACACATAAAGGAAATAGTGTGGCATAGCTGCTTTTCTCGTTCACATCTAACAAATTAAGATCAAGACACACTCTGCATAAAGCAAACTACGAAAGCATGGGACTTGTTGGCTAAAAAGGAACTCGTCTTTCGCTTCCGTCCCTACCCCCTACATTTCCGTATTGGGTCAGCGACCAACACAATATTTAAGATTGTATATACATTTGAGTATATCCCTCGTTTGCGTTAGATTAGAACAATTACTGATTGGCAGAAAAAGAAGGTGTAATAAGAATAAAAATACCTACTTAATACTACTTCTGTTGAAAATGTCAACACAATTCAGAGTTACCTGATGGTGAGCCAAGATAACATCTAGCGTCGTGAGACTGTTGTTTTACCTAAAAATTCAAATACTTAAAAAAAAAACAGTAAAAAAAGTATTTTTTGGGGTAATTTTGGGTTTTTTTTTTTTTTTTTGATTTGAAGAACCCAAAAAATTTTTACATTTAAAATTTTACAAAAAAAGATAATGCTAAACATGGTGAATATATATTATATTTTCACTGATTCACTGATAGAGATCATTTCATAAATATAGCCAATTCTTTTGGTTTTCTAAATGTGGGTTGTAGTGTGAAGAATCAGAATAAACATATGTCATACGATAAATAAAAACAGTTTCTGAAATGATATATATGTAAGTGATTATTCCATCATGAATCAAAATTAAAACAAAATGTTAAAATACATGTTGATAAATAATTTGATACTTTTAAATACAATGAACATGTGATTCAAAGTTCAAATCATTTCATCAGAATTTATGTATCGTTTTATTCACCCAGGTTTTCTCGAACTAAAGTTTAAATTTGCATATCTGCTAACAGTAAACATTTTAACATATAGATTATATATTTATATAAAGGAATATATTCCTGTAATAAAATAATCACATCATACATTATATATATTTTTTGTTCAGTTTTGTAATATGAAAACTTAAAACAAAACTCTTCTTCAGATTATTTCTGAAACAGATAAAACATGCATAAAAATGTTGAAAAGAAACAGGCGATATTTTGTAAAAGGCCTTATCTGTTCTGACAGTCGACCATCGATCTGTTTATAATGTGGTAAGATGGCTTCCAAAAAATACAACTAATTAAGTTTTGTGTCTAAAAAGTGTTTCTTTCGCATTGCTGATATAAGACCCTCTAAAAGGAAATATTTTCTTGCAACTGGGAAATGTAGCGAATTGCAGAGAAGGAAATCTTCAGTGACATGCAAGTGTCACCCTTCTTTCCTTGACTATTTGAAGAAAAAAATCTTATTACAAAAATTCTTTTATTTAGGAACACGCAAGCTATTCATGGGACTTGCATATTAATCAAGTATTTATAACAAATAATTGCCTACCGACTGCGTAGATGTTGAAGTTAGAAATTTAGTTCGCTTACCGAAACACGAAAGGTTCGTTTAGAAACACATTTATCATAAAGGTTTTCCATAGTTCAAGATAAATGATCTACACGAAATAATAATGACATGCAAGCAATGCTCACATTTCTCTATGACATTGCATGGAAAACTAAGAACTATCATATGTAAGTTAACCAGTTTAACTTCGGTCGAGTATCCTTTTTTTAAAAATATTCTTGTTTAGGATTTTCTTGGTTTGATTGCTGAGTATTGCAGCGTCTTGTCCTTGTTTCGTCCTTGTGCCTTACTTAGTTCCGTGTCGGTAGTCCGGTATGCTGGTTTTGTTATGTGCTACATTTGAAAATGCCGTCTTTCTTGGTGATAATCATATTTTAATCAATTAAAGAGAAAAACTGTTTATAAAGCAAGAAATATAAGATCAATGTCAGTGCATGTCGAGTAATAAAAGACCAATCCTATTTCAATGTTATTTTACTTGTAAATAGTATATGCACGGTGTCAAGGGTATACGCATCATTTTTCCGCGTACCGCCGATAATTTATCATCCTATGCGCAACACCGTATCATTCTTACGTAATCTTCTGAAAAGTGCAAGAGGTCAATTCAAAAATGCGAAAATTTCTTACTAAAATTGATTTTATTTAGAGAGTTTGCATACATCACGGAAGTTTTGAATCATTCATCTATGTGTACAAAACATTTTGTAACAATATTTGTCTGTTATAACCCGAAACTAATGAAAACACTTTTTTACATGTGAAACATTTGTGATCTTGATGCAAACATTTTTTTATCCTTTTCCGAAAGTAAAGCTGTCGGAAGAAGTATAATAATTCAAATGATAGCAAAAGAATTGACCCGAGCTGATAACATACCAATTTTATACAAATAATGCAAAATAATGTTGTGAAATCAAGAAAACTTTGATAAACATGGTACCGCATCATGCAGAACCATGGCACCGCTTCTTTTTGCGCGGTAATACTTTTTTTCTTGGGGGAGGGGTTGGGTATTGCTAATTTTTATTGTAGGATTGACAAGAAGAGGTAGATGTTGGCTATCGGTTAGGGTAAGCGGGGCAGTGGATTACCTGGGCCTGGAAGCAATCTGGACCTCTACAGTTGTTTTTAAAGATAATTTCTTGTTAAAAATGTATGTTTTCGTAGCAGTTGCATTTTATGTCTTTTGTGAGGTTGAACTTTTCTTTGGACTAGGGAATTGCATAATATTTGCAGATTTCAGTAATGGAAATTTTACTCTCAAATTTGTTAATACATCACACAAGCAAGTCAAAGCTCATATTTCTAAAATGGTATTTCTTTTTACATTTGAATTTTAGTTACTTAACTAATTGACTTGGCACATAACGTACGCATTGTTAAGGTGGCAACTATGTATGGTGCTGATTTGGTACATTTGCGCGTTTCGTTGTCGATAGTGACGACGCAAAATATATATTTTTTTCGCCTTTTCGTCTTGTCGCTAGCGACAATACCAAACGGAGCGTTGTCGCGCTGTTGTCTTGTTGTCCTGTCTCTAGCGCGGCACCCAAAACGGCGCGTTGTCGTGCGGCGTGTTGTCACGATGTCACATTGTCGCTCGGTTCAAATTATAGGAATTGGCTTATAAGCCAGCGACAGAGCGACATCGCGCCGCACGACAACGCAGTTTGGCGTGCCGCGCTAGAAACAGGACCACAAGACGACAGCGCGTCGTTTGGCGCTTTGTCGTGTTGTCGCTAGCGCCAGGACGACAAGACGAAAGTAGGACAATGCGATGTCGCCCTGTTCCTTGGCTTATATTAAGCCAATTCTTCGATTGAACCGAGCGACAATATGACATCTACGGAATGCCGTTAGGGCCATTGCCTATGAATGTGTTGATCTGAAACGCGATAGTCGATAGGACGATGGTGAAAACGCGAAATCACGAAACTACGATGGTGAAAATGCGAAAGCACGATGATGAAAACGCGAAAGTACGATGATAAAAACGCGACAGTGCGATACTACGATGATGAAAGCGCGATAAACTATCGTGTTTTCACCATCGTACTGTCGCGTTTTCACCATCGTAGTTTCGTGATTTCGCGTTTTCATCATCGTACTGTCGTGTTTTCATCATCGTACTATCGCGTTTTCACCATCGTACTATCGCGTTTTCACCATCGTACTATCGCGTTTTTATCATCAGTAGTATAGGCGTCGGTTTGGCGCCACGACTGCGCATGCGCGGCGCCATATTGGATTCTATTTTTAGAATGACATCATCGTTCTATTTTAAGAATGTGATCATCCGTCTATTTTTAGAATGACATTATTGTTCTATTTTTAATCTCCCGGAAGTATACGGAGCTGACTCGTATACACGATTTAGGGCTTGAATCGCGGACATTGAGGGTCAGGTCCTCGGCCCTAGACGGAGAGATAATTACCATTATGAAGATAAAAGAAATGTTTGTAAATAGATACGTACTTAACATTTTAAATTTAAAAAACAAATAGTTTTTTTAATATGTTCAAAAAATAATATTGATACAAATATAACTCGTTTACTTACCTACATTTAGTAAGGAAATGACTGTCATAGCGTAATGTTCTTGTAGACTGCGCATGATCTATTTTTAGTCGCGGTATTTCACAACCACCAGGAGCTATTTCATCAGCCCCACGCGGGTGTCAATGAAAGAAAAAGGCATTAAGTACAGTCGCCGCTCAGTCTAGATTCACAATACCTAGCGGAACTATTCTGAACAAAAACCCTTTATCCTTCGTTACTAAATATAACTTTTCATTAATCACAAAAGAATCTATTATCCTTTCAAACGCAGCGACCGTCAAGTACAGTCGCCGCTCAGTCTAGATTCACAATACCTAGCGGAACTATGTTGAACAAAAACCCTTTATCCTTCGTTACTAAATATAACTTTTCATTAATCACAAAAGAATCTATTATCCTTTCAAACGCAGCGACCGTCAAGTACAGTCGCCGCTCAGTCTAGATTCACAATACCTAGCGGAACTATGTTGAACAAAAACCCTTTATCCTTCGTTACTAAATATAGCTTTTCATTAATCTTATCCTTTTAAATGCAGCGACCATTAAGTAAAAACTCATTAACGAGAAATTGCTACGCATGCATTAACATATTTTAACACTTCATATATTGTACCGTTCCTTTTAAGTGCATGCTACGGTAAACTGATTGCATATTTTAAACACGGTTGCCCTTAGCAACTGGTCAAATTTTGTGATTTTTATGAACACTTCAGATTCTTATTTTTTATACAAAAATAAATTTTAAATGAATACACTTATGTATAAGAAAGTTGTAAACTGATTTTAAATGAAATTTATAATACACTTAAGCTATAAACCGGTTTTTCATCGTTTGGGCAACCGTTTACGCTCAAAATTTTTGAGATAAAGTCGTTATAAGATAGAATAAACCGAAAGCTTTCGTTTTGACCCGGGGTTCTCGATTCGATTTTCAGCCGTTTTTGAGTTATGACGCAAGAGCGATTTTAAACCCTAAATTGCGAAAGTCAATAAAAACGTTAGAACTTTTTACCAATCGATTCGTCTCGTCGCGCTGATTAAGAAAATATATAGTTTTATGGGTTTATCTTTTACCGTTTTCGAGTAATTCGAGTTTAAAGTCACCGGAAGTGACGTCACAGAAATTTCAAAATCGATTTTTTCCGTTATTACTTGACCGAATATATACCTTGTTTGGTATCGTTGGAAAGCATTTTACCACACCTGTTACCTGACGCTATTCAAAAAGCCATTGGACCGGAACTGAAATCACTGAAGCGTAAAAACGTGTTTTCTGTACCACGTCCGGACCGAACTAAGGCGTGTTTGGTATCAAACGAAATGTCTTAAGCCGCTCTTTATGAATACGGACTAAAATCGAAATTAAAATCACTCATGCGTAAAAATCATTAAAATAACTAAAATAAGCTTACCCCCAGTCTTTACTCCTTGCCTATCAAACTATTTATGACAAGTTACTATAGCCTATCGTTAAACGGTCCAGTTACGACAGGTTTAAACCGGTATTGCTATTTTTGATTAGCCAATGAAATTGAAGAACGAGGTTTTTAAACCATTTTTTTTAAAGTTCATAAAACCCTTAGATTTATATGCCGTTTGAAAGATCTCTGCGAGTAGATACAGAAAATGTATTATTATATGGATCTATCTTTTACTGTTTCTGAGATAGGAGAGTTTCAATATGGCAGACAAAATCACTCATGCGGAAACACGCGCATAACTTTTTCGTTTATGAACGAAACATAGTTATGTTTGGTATCAAATTGAAGGTCTTGACGAGTACATTTTAGTCACGCGATCAAACCGGATGTGAAATCACTCATGCGTGAAAAATATATATTTTGGTTACTAGAGCAACCAAATACGATATGATTTTTTAATTGTTGACTACCAATTGAAAGAACAGTTCAATACCTTTAATTTACACCCCACATTATCGATTCGATTTCAACTGTTACAGAGTTATTACGTAACAGCGATTTTTTAAACCCAAATTTTTCAAAGTTTACAAAACCCCTTAATTTATATACCGTTAAAAAGATCTCTACGAGTAGATTCAAAAAATGTATAAGTTTATGGGTCTATGATTATGAGTTACTGAGATATTACAGATATAGACTTAGTGTATTTTAACCACCAATGTAAGATAAAGCGTTATTGCACTACATTGTTCAAAAATATTCAAACGACTGTGGTGTTCTTATTTATGGGTCGATTTTATCCATCTTGGTATCAAATTAAAGGTATTTAAGAGTACTTTCAGACGCTGTTGATAGTAAAGTTCATACTGGAAGTCAAAATCACTCATGCGTTAAATGACAATTCTCCGCTTATTTCTGGACATAACATGGGTATGTTGCATATCAAACGAAAGGTCTTGACAAATGCGACAAGCTGAAACTAACAAACCGCAAGTGAAACCAATCACGCGTAAAAATCATTAAAATAACTAAAATAAGCTTACCCCCAACCTTTACTCCTCGCTATCTAAATCGGCAATGAATGAATCGCTACGGTTAATCGTAATAAATGGAGTAAAAGAAGCGTTCGGATTGGTCACTGATAAGACAGTATTCTGATTGACTCGAAAGCAGGTTGGACAACCGTTCCTTGCAATGTGTAAAAATACATAAAACAAGTGAGGAGGAGGAGGAGGTGGAGGAGGAGGAGGTGGAGGAGGAGGAGGAGGAGGAGGTGGAGGAGGAGGAGGAGGAGAGGGGAGAAGGTGAAGAAGGTGGAGGAGGAAAAGAAGAAGCAGGAGGGGTAGGAGGTGTAGGAGGAAGAGGAGGAGGAGGAGGTGGAGAGGAGGAGGAGGAGGAGGAGAGAAGGAGGGGAGGAGGAGGAGGAGGTGGTGGCGGAGGAGAAGGAAAGGAATTTTTTTCCTGTATCTGCAAACGTAAGAATCGTTAAATAAACTTGTAAGAAGGCAGATTTCTTCGGCTTTTATAAATCTTGCTACTAAAATGAATAAGTGTTCACCACCACCGCCACCGCCATCACCACCACCACCACCTCCTGCTTCTTCTTCGAACGCTTCTTTTACTCCATTTATTACGATTAACCGTAGCGATTCATTCATTGCCGATTTAGATAGCGAGGAGTAAAGGTTGGGGGTAAGCTTATTTTAGTTATTTTAATGATTTTTACGCGTGATTGGTTTCACTTGCGGTTTGTTAGTTTCAGCTTGTCGCATTTGTCAAGACCTTTCGTTTGATATGCAACATACCCATGTTATGTCCAGAAATAAGCGGAGAATTGTCATTTAACGCATGAGTGATTTTGACTTCCAGTATGAACTTTATTATCAACAGCGTCTGAAAGTACTCTTAAATACCTTTAATTTGATACCAATATGGATAAAATCGACCCATAAATAAGAACACCACAGTCGTTTGAATATTTTTGAACAATGTAGTGCAATAACGCATTATCTAACATTGGTGGTTAAAATACACTAAGTCTATATCTGTAATATCTCAGTAACTCATAATGATAGACCCATAAACTTATACATTTTTTGAATCTACTCGTCGAGATCTTTTTAACGGTATATAAATTAAGGGGTTTTGTAAACTTTGAAAATTTGGGTTTAAAAATCGCTGTTACGTAATAACTCTGTAACAGTTGAAAATCGAATCGATAATGTGGGGTGTAAATTAAAGGTATTGAACTGTTCTTTCAAATGGTAGTCAACAATTAAAAATCATATCGTATTTGGTTGCTCTAGTAACCAAAATATATATTTTTCACGCATGAGTGATTTCACATCCGGTTTGATCGCGTGACTAAAATGTACTCGTCAAGACCTTCAATTTGATACCAAACACGACTATGTTTCGTTCATAAACGAAAAAGTTATGCGCGTGTTTCCGCATGAGTGATTTTGTCTGCCATATTGAAACTCTCCTATCTCAGAAACAGTAAAAGATAGATCCATATAATAATACATTTTCTGTATCTACTCGCAGAGATCTTTCAAACGGCATATAAATCTAAGGGTTTTATGAACTTTAAAAAAATGGTTTAAAAACCTCGTTCTTCAATTTCATTGGCTAATCAAAAATAGCAATACCGGTTTAAACCTGTCGTAACTGGACCGTTTAACGATAGGCTATAGTAACTTGTCATAAATAGTTTGATAGGCAAGGAGTAAAGACTGGGGGTAAGCTTATTTTAGTTATTTTAATGACTTTTTACGCATGAGTGATTTTAATTTCGATTTTAGTCCGTATTCATAAAGAGCGGCTTGAGACATTTCATTTGATACCAAACACGCCTTAGTTCGGTCCGGACGTGGTACAGAAAACACGTTTTTACGCTTCAGTGATTTCAGTTCCGGTCCAATGGCTTTTTGAATAGCGTCAGGTAACAGGTGTGGTAAAATGCTTTCCAACGATACCAAACAAGGTATATATTCGGTCAAGTAATAACGGAAAAAATCGATTTTGAAATTTCTGTGACGTCACTTCCGGTGACTTTAAACTCGAATTACTCGAAAACGGTAAAAGATAAACCCATAAAACTATATATTTTCTTAATCAGCGCGACGAGACGAATCGATTGGTAAAAAGTTCTAACGTTTTTATTGACTTTCGCAATTTAGGGTTTAAAATCGCTCTTGCGTCATAACTCAAAAACGGCTGAAAATCGAATCGAGAACCCCGGGTCAAAACGAAAGCTTTCGGTTTATTCTATCTTATAACGACTTTATCTCAAAAATTTTGAGCGTAAACGGTTGCCCAAACGATAAAAAACCGGTTTATAGCTTAAATGTATTATAAATTTCATTTAAAATCAGTTTACAACTTTCTTATACATAAGTGTATTCATTTAAAATTTATTTTTGTATAAAAAATAAGAATCTGAAGTGTTCATAAAAATCACAAAATTTGACCAGTTGCTAAGGGCAACCGTGTTTAAAATATGCAATCAGTTTACCGTAGCATGCACTTAAAAGGAACGGTACAATATATGAAGTGTTAAAATATGTTAATGCATGCGTAGCAATTTCTCGTTAATGAGTTTTTACTTAATGGTCGCTGCATTTAAAAGGATAAGATTAATGAAAAGCTATATTTAGTTCCGCTAGGTATTGTAAATCTAGACTAAGTGGCGACTGTACTTGACGGTCGCTGCGTTTGAAAGGATAATAGATTCTTTTGTGATTAATGAAAAGTTATATTTAGTAACGAAGGATAAAGGGTTTTTGTTCAAAATAGTTCCGCTAGGTATTGTGAATCTAGACTGAGCGGCGACTGTACTTAATGCCTTTTTCTTTCATTGACACCCGCGTGGGGCTGATGAAATAGCTCCTGGTGGTTGTGAAATACCGCGACTAAAAATAGATCATGCGCAGTCTACAAGAACGTTACGCTATGACAGTCATTTCCTTACTAAATGTAGGTAAGTAAACGAGTTATATTTTATAAATATTATTTATTTTGAACATATTAAAAAAAACTATTTTTTATAAATTAAAATGTTAAGTACGTATCTATTTACAAACATTTCTTTTATCTGTCATAATGGTAATTATCTCTCCGTCTAGGGCCGAGGACCTGACCCTCAATGTCCGCGATTCAAGCCCTAAATCGTGTATACGAGTCAGCTCCGTATACTTCCGGGAGATTAAAAATAGAACAATAATGTCATTCTAAAAATAGACGGATGATCACATTCTTAAAATAGAACGATGATGTCATTCTAAAAATAGAATCCAATATGGCGCCGCGCATGCGCAGTCGTGGCGCCAAACCGACGCCTATACTACTATCATCGTACTGTCGTGTTTTCATCATCGTACTATCGCGTTTTCACCATCGTACTGTCGTTATTTCATCATCGTACTATCGCGTTTTCATCATCGTACTATCGCGTTTTCACCATCGTAGTTTCGTGATTTCGTGTTTTCACCTTTGTACTTTCGACTATCGCGTTTCAGATTAACACATTCATAGGCGATGGCCCTAAGGTCATTCCGGAATGACGTTAGGACCATCGCCTATGAATGGTTTGATCTGAAACGCGATACTCGACAGTACGATGATGAAAACGCGAAATCACGAAACTACGATGGTGAAAACGCGACAGTACGATGGTGAAAACACGATAGTTTATCGCGTTTTCATCATCGTAGTATCGTACTGTCGCAATTTCATTATCGTACTATCGCGTTTTCATCATCGTGCTTTCGCGTTTTCACCATCGTAGTTTCGTGATTTCGCGTTTACACCATCGTACTATCGACTATCGTGTTTTAGATCAACACGTTTATTGGCGATGGCCCTAACGGCATTCCGTAGACATCGCAACAACACGCCGCACTACAACGCACCGTTTCGCTAGCGCCAACACGATACACAAAGGTGTTCCAAATCAGCCACAATAGTAAGAAGACACTTTTAAATAACCGTACTTTCCACATGGATTAAGTGCAGTTGAAATATACGGTGTCCTTCCTGGACAATTAAAGGACAGCTATTGACATGCTCGATTTTTTCTTGAAGTTTTGTCCGCCTTTCTGTATTTTTATAGATAAAGTAGCAAGATTTTACCATTCTCGCAAAATACTTTTTCGCGCCATTCAACATTGAATTTGTCGAATAGTTGAACTTTAAACAAGAGATTTAGTCAATCTTAACAGGCGATATTAAACTGCCTAAAACTGGACACTATAGAAACCGATGGACAGTAGTGCGCATCTCATGAAAGTATCCAGTTTATCGAGAAATTGGATGGCCATTTCCAGGACCAAAGTAACTGATGATTTTAGCATTGACAAAACTAACAGTTGTTCGTTGGAAGATGGTACAGCACTTAGTTTTTTTTTATATCGTCTGACATTCTATAAAAAAACAAACATTAACCGTGACATTTACTGTACCCACCGGCCCACACATCAAACAATCAACTGCCATAAACGGCTGAACATTGCGTTAAGGTAAGCATGTGAATAAGGAAACTACTAAAAAAAAGATATAATCCAAATAACATTGACGCAAAACAAGTTAGAGACGATTTCAATGTTGACTGACATACTCGATTTTAGTAAAATTTGACATTCTGCTAATTGATGACAATTTCAGATTTTTGCTCAAGGAAACATGGCGCCTCGACAAGCGATGCCAGAATTCCAAGTCCGCCGTTTCAGTCCTTTGCTAGAAGAAATTACATCTGCCACAAGTAATTACCTTTGCCAAAAGTACTTACCTTTGCTACAAGTTATTACCTTTGCCACATAGAAGTCTCTGCTTCGATTCCTTACTCTTCCAATGTCTTTACTAAAATTCTTTAGTTATAACAATATTTATATTCATAAACATTTCATTTACATGATGAATTGACAAATATTAAATTGCACGGATGAATTTTTTTAGAAACTCTCTCCGTAAGCACTATCTCAAAGAGTATGTATTATAAAATGGTAACAATTGTACATGTATATGCGTATTTGTGTTAAATATGCATAACATTTTTCACTATAAACTTGCTTCTTTACATGCATAATAAAGTCAGCAATATGCACTCAGGCTGTGTCCTAATCGAACCGATCTTAATAATAAAGTAAAGACTCAGATTCTTTCGAATGTGACCGTGGTCCCATGTGTTTACGCCGGACACACAAAGAACCAGGTTTGCCTCTTAGAACTGACAAGTCTTTATGCATTTTCCTCCGGTTTGGTAAATAATTAATATACATCTACATGCTTCGCCCAGATTGACAACAATAAATAAATACAAATAAGATTATTCAGCATTAGGTTAATCATTTCATAATGCCATGCAAGTCTAGCGCTAATGTATACGGTGCCCAAATTTTAGGTGCGGACCATTGATACGGTACCAAGAACTCGGTCAGTTGTCACGCTTTTATGACTTTTTTAAGAAATTAAACAGCTTAAATTTGTGTGCAATATTTTTTGTATACATATCTTTGATGCTTAAAGTTATATCAAATAAATATTTTGATTGACAACATAATTTTCTCCTTTTTAAAAGTTTTCCAAATGATCATTTTACCCCAAGCCAGCTCTAGCTGTTTTCATTAAAACAAAGAAACCGTACAAGTCTTTGATAAAAACTAGATGAAGACATAAGCTTAAATGATCATAATATTCCGTAGACACACTTTTATGAATACACTTGCTTCAAAAGTGTGATTTTCAGGTCGTTTTCCATCATGCATGTTGTGTTTCAGTGTTTGTTTTGTCTAAAATGATACGGTGCTGCACGCAGGATGAGAAATTATCGACGGTACGCGGAAAAATGATGCGTATACCCTTGACACCGTGATATGTGTTGCATAAAACTCGGTTTAATTATTGAAGATGTATTGCCGTTTCCCTTATTAATGCAAGTATACATGTATACACACACACACACACACACACATATATATACCTGTTCTGGTCTATAGCATTTTATAAAATATATATTTTACCCCCTGTAAAAATATTCAATTCATGAAATAGCCGGAACTTATTTTATGGAAAACATTGATTTATTTGCAAGCCATCTAGGTGTTGATTTGTGATTTTTATAACAGCATTATAGACAGAAAACCCAATTTCAAGACACTCTACTTGGTTCTTCTTCAAATGCTTACTTTCCTGGAGCCTGATTGCAGTTTCCTTTCATCTGTAGTAAGCAATGAACAGCAACGAATTTAATTCAATAAGTTTACATAATACTAGGAATTGCAATCAGACAAAGAATATAACTGAATTTTTCATGTCTTTACAGGATAAATGAATATTTATTGAAGTGGTGGGTGTAGCAATCATCAAGTAAGCATTCAAATGTCCTACTTTAAACAACATTCATCAATGTGTTATGGTGAAAACGAAGGCGGCAACATTCACAAGAATTGTGCAGAATAGGATCAGGAACAATTTGTTTTCACCTTCACAAGCTTTTAAGTTTGCGACCCATAAAACTCTAGAAAAAAAAACAAAGCTATTTATTTGTGGATGTCATGACTTTACCAATTTGAGTTGAATAATTTATCCTCATGAACGTTTTGATTTTTATTCTACGGAATCCAAACTGAATTAAAAAAAACACGTCAATCAAGGTACAATCTCTTTGAAATGTTTGTACGTATTAGAGATATGTTCAAAACTTCACATAGCTGTATATTTGATCAATTAAAGCTAACTGTAAACAACAATTTGCAATAAGATTAAATAGGATTATTCAGTTACCTAAAAAGTTTTAAAAGTTCAATAAGAGCAATGTCTACACTGTCTGATTTCTTGCATAAAAGATGTTAAAACGTTATGTTAAGATAACATAACGATAATATCCTGAACATGTGTGTATGTTTTACTTTTTTCATATGTTTGCATATCGGCATGTTTGCAAACAAAATACATGGCTACCCAACAGTACAAGTGTTGACAAAAAACAAAACAAACAACAATACCACATGTACATGAACTGTATTTCTAATAAACTGATGCACGGTTCAATTGATAACAAACACACAAACACTTCTCGAAAAGAATGTTTCATTTGATAAAAATGACAAAATGAATGATAGGCAACAGGTAAAAGCAATGCAAGTTTAAAGCTATGAGGACATTAAAAGGAGGACAAATAATTATTTCATACCAATTTTGCTTAAGACATTTCTTTAGCACACGGACGACATTTGTCTGAGATTTTCCAGGACAGTATAAAATTGAATTTGTTTTATCACTATGGTTACGGATTACTGTCATTTACAATTCAAATGTAATAGTGAAAGATTTCACAGAAAATATTCGTCTGTATTAGGCTTCATTTGCGTCAGTATTATTGAAAAGGTCTCCGTTCATTGAAAGTCGCATTCTCCTTTGTTGATTTTATCTTTCGTATTTTACCAGATTCTCTGATTCTCCTTATTGGATTCCTGGAACAGTCATTCCTAAAACTTGAATCAAGAACATTTGTAAAGTAATTTCTTTATAGATCTATATAACATCCGGTAATGAAAAATAATTTTGTATGTAAATAATACACTATAGCGGCAAATAAATCTTATTCCACTAGTTAAGCTGTGAAATCGCCATATGACTGTAACAATGTCGGCATGACTTAATATACAAACAACGACATTAATTTTTTCGTCTGTGTGTCAGTTAGTGAAGATTTCTTTTAGTGTAGAATCAGAATAGCGTAGTTACACATTGTGAAAAATGGAGGAGAAAATGCTAATGGAGAATATTCTAATAAGGTTAGATTACAATACCCACCGTGTATGTCCATTAACGCAGCAATGTACAAACAACATAAAATAAACGCCGAATCTGAGCAACGCTATGGCCATAACGAGTAGTACATTAAGTAAGCGGACCTAATTGTTTTATCTGATATTAAGGTATTAGCACCCTAATGCATTTCCTCCGCGTTGAAGAGTATTCAAATAGGCTAGAATTACTGTTAACTACATTGAAAATGAGGGCCATGGGTTCAATCCCCAGAAGGGTCAACTTTTTTTTCTTTCTTTTTTTCTTTTAACATTATTTATGTATCTCTCATGTCCCATATGGAATGAAAAAAGTGTTTAATTTTGAATTTTTAATTTATATAGGTATTTATTGGCTAAATTATGCTAAATCTAGTAATAAATATGGTACCTGATATTTTCAAAGTGTAATATAATCAAAACTAAACGGTAAAAGTATTTCATATTTTACAAGATCAACCAATATACTTTTTTAAAAAATTTAGGGAAACTTTGAAAACAGGCACTCATTTGGGTAAATTTTAAGAATTTTTTGAATTAGGCTCCCTTAGTAGAAAATGGTCAGACATGTGGTAAAATGGGTGGGGGGTAGGGTAACAGTTTTATACAGATTTCATAAATTTTAAGTAGAAACCATAATTTTGCTTATGTGGATTGTTAGCTGAATGGTACTATTTGTTTCTTACCAAAAATTCATGGGAAAACATTTTTCATTAGAATGTTATTGCAGATTATTTAAAGGTTCCTTATTTCTAAAAAAGGGCCCTCATAACATCCTAGCTTGAGTTCAGAAAAGAAGCCATAACTTGATTTCCGTACGGTAAACTTTGTTTAAATTTTGCATACAGGTGTACTTTAAGGTATACATCTGACCTATGATGACATTTCTTTAGTTCCTGATAGTGCCCATTAGGGTCCTAATACCTTAAATGAAACGAAATGAACAAGCACATACGGCTGCCAAACTACTTGTGTCGCATAACACTAGAACGAAACAGGTAAAAATACGATTCAGATACTTTTAATAAGGTTACCAGCGTTATGTGCATAATTCACAAATTCGGCATTATCTGTAAAAAAAAAAGGTCTCCGTAACTTTTTACATGCTACTTTGATTGTAATATGACAAGTAGTTTGCCAAATGTCTAGGGTACACCCACTTTAAAAAAACACTATAATGTAATATATATTGTAAAACATTGACGAAACACAAACGTCGCCATCAATACGCTAGTCAGGTCTTCATTCTCACGAATGATTTTGAAAAATGAACACTTTTATGGAAAATATTTTAAACTTTTATGAGGTTTAGACTATGATGTCTCCACAACCATATACGCTAATTTATTCGTTTCATTATGATATACAATGAATACTTTTGCACGGTTCTTGCGTTATTTGCACATTTCTGTGTTTCTGGATGTACACTACGTTACATGAATTAATGTGTTTATGTTTTGATTTTTAAATAAAACACGGTTCATTTACACATTGCCTTGACACCCTCATTTTCCCTGGTAAATATATTTTTCTTGAAAAGATTAAAGTCAATATGATTGAACAATGTCATTTTTAATAAGTAGATACATATGTAACAGCCTCACGTAAACAAAAGTACATCGTACTAAGATTATTTGACAAAGATAAAGGTTATGTACATACATGTAATTGTTAGAGCATTGGTACATAAGTTACGAGCATTGAAAATGAAATTTAAATTTCAAACATAATCGTTACATTATGTAACATATGCTACAAATGTTACAGCACATGCCCTAAAATTGTCAGAAATCGGAATCAATAGGGATATATTGATAGTACAGGATTGGTACATAGCTGTAAAAGCATTGTTACAAAATGTACGAGTATTAAGATTGAATTTTCTTTTATAAATGACTGTTGTTACAATGTAACACTGTTACAACACGAACCCTAAAATGGTCAGAAATCGAAATAAGTAAAGTAAGTATATAATTGTTATATTGACTTAAAACTTTTACAAATGAATTTCTTTTATATAAAACAAATTATTTATATCAGACTGGCGCTCTTGAGTTGTACAAAGGGACTGGCCGGTCAATATATTTCCAATGTGTCCTGAATCGGGCAGTTGACTGCATGTTACCTTAAGTTTGTTAGTAAGAATTTAATGAATGTGAATCAAGTTTATTTTTTTTGTAATTGGTATAATACCTTCAATTATGATCACGGTGCTTTTTTAAACATCTGTAGTTAATCTTTGGAACAACTATAATGTATTTTTGTTCTAAAATCTAAGTCCACTGATACAATGAAACAACAACATTTTTTACATTTGTCACTGACAAAACTAAAGAGGTCATGGCAAAACTATTCATGTTATAAAAGATTATCCCGACAAATGGCATCTTAAAAGTTTTCACATTCAGTGATATTAACCACTAAAATAATCTAAATGTATGGGAATAGAGACAATTATTAAAAGCCTGTAAATTAAGTTTTAGATGATACATTTTCTCTGTGTTTGTAAATTACAATTACGATGTTACATTTGTCTGAGACATTTAAGTACGTCAATACTGTTGTTCGTGGCAATAAAATTCCTGACAATGTAACAAGAATTAAATCCTTTTGACCGACATGTTGTTTTTAAAGACTGTGATAAGTTGTTTAGGATCTGAAACCATAAAAAAGTGCAAATGTATGTATAGCTTGCTGCCTGTCACATGATACTCAAAACTGTTATACAGACATAATATACTTAGTTCTGCACCAATTACTCATAACATAAGTTATGAGAAGCATGTCTACAGAGTATGATCGAACTAGAAATCATCGAACCATCTATATACATGTGTAGTGAACAAGCACAGACAAGATATCTTTTTTGTTATCATAAATATATCTAAAATTGATGCGTTACCTGATAGTGAGATTCAAACAAATGCATATACAAAAATTATTGATAGGACAGGACACTCACAAGCTTCCAAAGCTTTCTGCCAAATCCCAAAATGTATTGTGTAAATATATCGAATAAAATATGTTTAAATCAATTCAATTGATTAATTAATTTCTATCTTGTGTGTTATCAAATTAGAAAAACACAATTAATTATAATATGACTAATGATAATTTAATTTAATATACAAACATAAAGTTAAATTGTACATGTTGAAATTATCTGATTTTGTCCGTACATTAATCCGCGGAATTTGAAAGAGGCTAGTCTTCAATAATATTCAATAATTCACAGATCCAATTTGTCTTAATAATGTTTATTGCTATTGTTTGCATATTCAAAAATGCTTCAAACTTTAGCATAATATTCTTTTTAATAAAACACCTCATTGGACAAGTTGAATTTGCTTCCTAAGTACTAATACTGATTAAGCTAAGGAAAATATATGGGCTATTCAATTAACTAACTTGTCGGTATGAAGATCGTATATTTAAGAAGAAAGGTAAGAATATCAGGTTTGTTAAAAATGTTTCTCGACGTAATGAATATAACCAGGAAACAGTTGAATTAGCTATATGTAAATATATACCCGCACCAGAAAATATATTATACTGATATGGAAAACAAACATTCCAAAAACTACATGTTATTCCTAATAGAAAACTACAATCGTTCTTTAATCTAAATTTGGTTATGATGAAATGATGTCCCTGTTGACTGATTATAACACCGCAAAGCTTTTTATGCGATACAACAGGAAATGATTTACCATAATTTTCCCATAAAATGCTTCACAGACAAATGGATTACTCATTAAAAGTCCGTTTTCCTTACTAGGTCACATTTGTCTATGGTAAGAAATAATTGATTGATATTTCAATTAAAGGCATCTTCTGGCATATTCTTTAATATTAATTAATTAGGGAATGTGTTTATATATTTTGCAAGAGGATCATATTTTTTGGAACTTTTCATAAAGTTTCTTCGATTTCCTCCAAATTTAAAACAAAAGTCTCTCTTGGAAAAGAGATTAATTTTTTTTAACTCGCTCTGAGGTCAAGGTCATGATTTTGATGTCTTAAAGTCCTTTAGCCTGGCTTAAATTACGGAAATATTTTACTAAAATTTACAATCGGAACTTTGATTTAATTTCTAAATTCAATAGTGATTTAAAAACTCTTCTGCGACAAGGGATTAGCCAGCCTGGTTTTTATGGCGCTGTGATTTACAAACTTCGTAAGATTTTGGGTCATGGTAATTTTTCTGCAGTTTTTACTAAAATCATTAAACGTTTTATTAAAAGAGGTTATGACCCTACTATTTTAAGACATACTGCATGTTTAGTGTTCAACCCTTTTACAGTTGGACACTACGCTTTCCTCTTTTTATTGCATCTGACGGACCAAGTGGGAGACTATGATGGATAGTTCGTAAAGCCCTTTGGGACTGAATTATCTTAATGTTCGTCATTTGCCTTGCTTCGTCGGGCCCTTGTAGGTGATTTTCTTTTTGCTCTGTCTTCCTTGAGGACATTGAGTACTTTTGTTATGGTCATTGGGTTTACTTTTATATGTTTCTACATGATCATTTTAGTGTTTTACTTATTTAACCTTTTGAAATCATGACAACTGTTAGAATTTCACTTGGCGGGGATTCATTTTATTTACACTGTCTCGTTTATAGGAACATGGTGGGGCTAAGAGCGAGGTTTGGTGCACCATTAACCGGTTTTAACTCCCCAGCAGTCATTATTATGCTGCATGCTGCTGACCGTTCCAAGGCGGCGCCCACTGTGTTCCTCAGGTGTATGTCTATGTTGTTTCATACTGTTTTGGTGACACTTTTGCTTGTGTCCCTTGTTGTTTTCTCGTCTACGGTAAGTATCTTCCCCATTGCCTCTAGATTTTATTTCTTTGATTAACCCTCCCCCCCTTCCCCCGGTCTCCTGTCCCCTTTGTGGGCCTATTATTACTTTCTTTGAATTCCTAATCAGTAACAAATTATTTATCATTTAATGATTAACCTGTTTTTGCCTTTCCTGTTTTTGTTTGGGGTCCGCCTGGGCTCCTTGTCATTGGTTCTTGTTGCTGGGTCACATGGGGGTTGCGTTCATTGAACGCCGCCTTTCCTTGTTGATCTTGTTTATCATATTTTGTCAACCAGCGTCCATTTTCGCGGGCCTGGTCTAGTTGTCTCAAGTCCTTTACCTGCAATTTTGTCAGGGTTTTGCCCTTAAAGAGCAGGGTTTGACCTGAAAATTTCAGGGCACGGACTTTCGATGCAGGCCTCGAAAATGCAGGGGTTCGAAACCCGCTAGGGCCTTTGGCAACAGAGTTACAGCGCGTCAACTACAGTCCTGTCGGATAAGGATTGTCGTGAGAGGCCCCTTTACCCTCGGGCCTTTAGTGGCTCCGTTTACCCTAACCCTAGACCCTAACCCGTGTGTATAAAGTCCGGGAGGGCCTCACGATTAGACGATTTTCGAAATTTAACCTTTTTTCTCTTAACATTTTTTTGTCTCCATGGAAACATCAGATAGCCAATCACAAAGAAGACTTTTATCGATATCAACCTGGGTAGTGAACCCTGTATAATTGTTGTATAGTCCCGCGATAAAAGTCCTTCCGTGGACTTAGCTCAGGGGCCTCTATTTGATTAAAAAGTAATATACGCCATTTTGAGAAAACCACATGGAGAGTTTAGGGGGAGATAATTGAAGGGAATCAATTTGCTGTTAGTTCAGTTGTTCTGTAGATATAGAGCTTCCTAGTGTTGTCTTTGTGCGTGATGTGGATTTTTTACGTTTGTTTTTCTATGTCAAGAGGAAGGGTTTCCACGTGAAGGAAACTGAACTGTGCGGGTACCGGGGTTACGGCGTGTACCATCAGGCGGACCTGGATTCTGTGGTCACTTTTTTAAAGGATCAGAGGATCGAGTTCCGTCTGATGGTTGAGGCTGGGTCACTGAACTCGAGTACCGAGTACTCCCCCGACCCCGGCTGCTTCTAACTCTGAGGCAATGTCACGGGGGACTCTCGACGGGGCCTCTGCCTCCGAGTGAGTCTGTCTTTTGTACATATGTTGTTGGTTTGCTTGTTCTGTTTCTTATGTTCTTGTTACTTTCATTGATTGGCTCTGTGATTCTTTGAGCTCCTTGATTTCAAGGCCGGTCGCAAATCGACTGGCCTACCCCTTGCCTAGTCTACCGACCTCATCGCGGTGCAAGGGTGAACATCTACGAGAAGTAGGTGGCCAACGGGTAGACAATAAACAATGTGAGGTCCAGAAAAATAAGAGCCCCTGCTTGACAGAGTCAGGATTATATATGACAGTTTGTCATGACTGAAGCAGAGTCTTGTCACTTTTACGGTTTTTTTTGTCAACCAAAGGCCCCTCAGCAGAGTTCTAAACATCAGTCCCTTAACTTCCAAGGACTAACCCTACAGGCCTATAACGACATTGCTTAGGGGTTAGTGGCCTATGGACTAAGACGAGGGGACTTTGTAAACCCTGGTTCTTGAACCCCATTTGATTTAGTCCGGTACATAGTCGTTAAGTCCTTCTTTTGTCGTTATAGTCCCTGAAATTGTCGGTTAAGTCCCTCTTGGTATACCATCCTGCATAATTGCTATAGTCCCGCTATAAAAGTCCATTTAAAATATGATAAACAAGAACAATCTCGTTAATGTCCACTACAGTCCTTCCAGTATATATTGAAAAACTACATTTTTTTACAGGGTTCGTCTCCATGGAAACGTCGGATAGCCAATCAGAAAGTAGAGAATTTATCGATATCAACTTGGGTAGTGAACACGTATAATTGCTATAGTCCCGTGATAAAAGTCCTTCAGTCAGGGATTCTACCGATTATAAACTCGGGGTATCGATTTTTTGTTATATAGTAGCCCGCTTCTCTTCTCATCACTCATTCTGCAGTTAGATGCCAAAGAGACAGGACGTCAGCATGCCTCCTAAACAGCACAGAAATCGTTACAAGTGCACGATATACAAGGCTCAGGTTGTTAAAATATGAAAAACAAGATCAACAAGGAAAGGCGGCGTTGAATGAACGCACAACATAGATAAATACAGAATCCCTAAAGAAAGCCCAACACGGCAAAATTGAAAATGTTGCAGGCTCGGTTTGATTGAGCCTGTTCATGGACGGTATTGGAAAGTGCAAGTTACCGTCCACGCCCCCTAGCACCGGCTTAAGCAGAATTCAACATTTAAACATGAAATAGTAAAATTTTGAATTTAGAAATATCCGCAGATGTGTTCATACGGCGGTCCATCATGGAACTTCAATGTGACACTTCCGTGTCATTCCATGAAAAGCGGCGTATGGTCCCCAAGTAATAAAAAGCGTGTGCCCTAAACGAGAAAACAATGGGCGGAACGAAATAAAATGGAATTTTGAAAAGGGGATCTGAGATTATGAAGCCTGCATATCACAGACAAGACGTCAAAAGACAAATTTTAAAAAGCAGGCAACATATCCTAAGGGTGATTCAACATTATTCAAGTAGGAATATTGGAACCACCCAACTAGAAAATGCCGAAAAGTTGAAATTAAAAATACCACAAGCACAACAATAATGTCGTGCTGAACGATCTTCAAGGATCGAAAATATAACATCATTGATTAAATGTACGGGGAGACTTTTTACAGCCGCCACACGGCACAAATAACACGGATGTGATCATAACATAGATAAATACAGAATCCCTAAAGAAAGCCCAACACGGCAAAATTGAAAATGTTGCAGGCTCGGTTTGATTGAGCCTGTTCATGGACGGTATAGGTCACTCAACACATTAGAGGCCAACACATGCACCAGCTAGGGTCCGAGCAAAAGTGTCAGCTCCGGGGCATTTCTCCTTAATTGGCGAGAAGTTCGTGGTCCTAAACGTACGGTACTATAAACTGCGTCCTGTGTTGGAGTGCCAAAAAATGTTGACAGATATACCGCGGCACTTAAGAGATGTCCATTCCATCTCGCGGATGGAATGTAAGCACGGAAGCGACCAGGATATGCAATCTCGATTGGACAATTCCACAAGAGGGTTCCATGATAACCGCCGTATGAACACATCTGCGGATGTCTCTAAATTCAAAATTTTACCATTTTCGTGTGACATTTCGTGTTACCATTTTCGTGTACCGTCCATGAACAGGCTCAATCAAACCGAGCCTGCAACATTACAATTTTGTCGTGTTGGGCTTTCTTTAGGGATTCTGTATTTCTCTATTTTATTGTCACATCCGTGTTATTTGTGCCGTGTGGCGGCTGTAAAACGTCTCCCCGCACATTTAATCAATGATGTTATATTTTCGATCTTTGAAGATCGTTCAGCGCGACATTATTGTTGTGTATACATTTTACATGGTATTTTTAGTTTCTTGTATTTGGCCTTTTTCAATTTGGGTGGTTCCAATATTCCTACTTGAATACTGTTTAATTACCCTTAGGATATGTTGCCTGCTTTTTAAATTTGTCTTTTGACGTCTTATCATCCCCTTTCAAAATTCCATTTTATTTAGTTCCGCCCATTGTTTTCACGTTTAGGGCAAACGCATTCTTTTACTTGGGGACCATACGCCGCTTTTCATGGAATGACACTACTGTGTCACATTGAAGGTTCCATGAAAACCGCCGTATGAACACATCTGCGGATGTTTCAAAATTTCACCATTTTAGTGTTTAAATGTTGAATTCTGCTTAAGCCGGTGCTAGGGGGCGTGGACGGTAACTTGCATTTTTCAGTACCGTCCATGAACAGGCTCAATAAAACCGAGCCTGCAACATTTTCAATTCTGTCGTGTTGGGCTTTCCTTAGGGATTCTGTATTTCTCTGTTATGTTGAATTCTGCTTAAGCCGGTGCTAGGGGGCGTGGACGGTAACTTGCACTTTCCAGTACCGTCCATGAACAGGCTCAATCAAACCGAGCCTGCAACATTTTCAATTTTGTTGTGTTAGAATTTCTTTAGGGATTCTGTTTTTCTCTATTTTAGAGAGACAAGAGTTTAGAGACCCGTATCCGTCGAGCGCGGAAAAAAGGAGAGTTGCGGATCAACAGAAACGACTTGATTCGTCAAGTTTAAGGTAGGTTTCAGTTCAAATTTACTCTTGAGCATTGAAAATAAAGAATACATTCATTACTATCTCAGAAATTATCGTAATAAAAATTTCATTAAAAAAAAAAAATTAAATTAAATATCTAAAGTGTGTATAAGATTAGCCTTTTTTCAAAATAAAATTAATTAAATATTTCAAAGTAGAATAAGAACTTAAATAATAACAACATTTTACATCTTCCAGGTCATCTTCCCGTTCCAGGAGATCCGCCCGTTCCAGGAGATTCTCCCGTTCCAACAGATCCAGGAGAGAAAGAAGAATGCGGCCAGACCGGTCCAGGTCAACCTTACGAGGGCAACATTCAAGATCCAGGTAGGTTCATATTTAATATAATGTACAATCGTCGTAATTTCAACAGCAATAATAGACACTGGAGTGATGAAATTATAATAATAATGCACACTGGTTACAAGGATGGCATAATAATACATACATATATACATACATACATACATAACGGCTCAAGTCCAGACTGGTGAAAATAATGGTAAAATACATAATAAATACATCAAAATGCATAAATTTCAGATCTTCGAGTTCTTCAACTGTCTGAAAAGGTAGCAGCCCTAACAGTGGACACTCACAACAAAGGTAGGTTATATTTTGCACATATTTATACTAATTACATAAGACTTTGTTCGGGTTTCTACTAAAATCCCTTATTGTCGTTACAGTCCTTTGTTTGTCGGGTAAGTCCCTCTTGTCGTTAGGGTTATGAGACGCTTCCAAACAGCAAACACTTCCAAGGACTTACCCTAACAGGCCTTTTACAACATTGCTCATGGGCAGCGTTACATACATGCATACATACATGCATACATACATACAAACATACGTACATTCATTACTATCTCAGAAGTTAATATAATAAAAATTTCAGTAGAAAAATTAAAATAAAAATTAAAAATCTAGTCAGTATTAGGGTAGACTTTTTAAATAATAAAATTACTAATTGCAGGAGAATAAGAAATTAATAACAACATTCTATATCTTCCAGGTCACCCTCCCGTTCCAGGAGATCCTCCCGTTCCAGGAGATCTTCCCGTTCAAGTTCCTCCGTTCCAGGAGAGACAGATGGTCACTCACATCACCCACACGACAATCACATTCAAGATCATGGTAGGTTCAAATTTAATTTAATGTATTGTGCGTGTAAATATACATTCGTCTATAATAGACACTGGAGATAATGACATTATTATAATACACACTGGTTAGAATGTTGGTTTAATAATACATACTGGAGAGCAAATACATACATACATACATACATACATGCATGCAGCATACATACATATATACATACATACATACATGCATACATATTTACATACATACAGACATACATACAAACATAAATACATATATACATACATACATACATGCATGCATACATGCATACATACATATATAGTCCTTACAGACTTTTTCTGTCAGTATAGTCACTGAAATTGTTGCGTTAGTCCCCGATTGTCGTTAGCGTCCGTACCGAAGTCCCTGATAGTCGTTAGAGTCCTTAATTTATCGGTGAAGTCCCTGAAACTGTCGGTTAAGTCCCTCTTCTCGTGAGAGTCCCTGTCATGTCGGTTTAGTCCCTCTTGCAGTTAAGAGTTATGAGTGCTTCCTTACAGCCAACACTTTCAAGGTCTTGCCATAACAGGACTAGAGTTATAGTCCTTTTTTGCCGCTATAGTCCAGACTGGTGTGAATGATGGTATAATATACAAATTGAAGAGAAAGAGGATATAATAATACACACTGGAGACAGGGAGAGAGGATACCATTATACACACTGTAGAGAATAAAACATAAATACATCATATTGCATAAATTTCAGATCGTCAACTACCACTTCTTCGAGGACAAGTTCTTCAAGAGTTGTCAGATGTAGAACCAGCCCTAAACCTTGACCTTCGCAACAGAGGTAGGTTATATTTTGTACATATATATACTAATAGCACAAGACTTTGTTTGGGGTTCTTCTGTAGTCCCTTATTGTCGTTACAGTCCTTTGTTTGTCGGGTAAGTCCCTCTTGTCGTTAGGGTTACGAGACGATTCCAAACAGCAAACACTTCCAAGGACTTACCCTAACAGGCCTTTCACGACATTGCTCCTGCATTACATGCATTTATGCATACATACATACGTACATACATAGATGCATGTATACATGCATACATGCATGCATGCATGCATGCATACATACATACATACATACATACATACATACATACGTATATACATACGTACATACATAGATGCATACATACATACATACATAGTCGTTACAGTCTTTTTTGTCGGTTAAGTCCCTATAGTTGTAGATTTAGTCCCTCTTGTCGTGAGAGTTCCTGTAATTTTCCGTTTAGTCCTGCGTGTCGTTAGTGTTAGGAGAGGCTTCCAAACAGCCAACACTTCAAGGGACTTACTCTAACAGGCCTTTAACGGCACTGCTTCTGGTCATTGTTACATACAACCATACATACATACAACCATACATACATACAAGGGTTGGGGTTAGTTTCTAATACTATTTGATTTAAGCTCGATTGTGAATGAATCAAGCAAGCATCACTGCTTCACTTTACGTATTTTTCATGTTGTAGGACTCGCCTCCTCGACGATATTCGCGAATCTATGCGTCTTGAAATTGTTCGCAAATATCATGGTGGTCAGATGGCTGATGACGCATCAAGCAACAGACATGGCTCTTCAACCAACTCCCCGGAATAATGAGCGTGTTGAACAGGGAGAAGAAGGTTCGGGCGAATTATTTGTATTCAAATGAGATGAAGCGGGTCAAAGCGCTACTTAACCTTGAAGACTTCCATGAAAAGCCTGAAGTCAAAGAGGCGATTTCCAATTTGTCTACACACCCTACGCCATACAATTTGATAAACAAGATCAACAAGGAAAGGCGGCGTTCAATGAACGCAACCCCCATATGACCCAGCAACAAGAACCAATGGCAAGGAGCCCAGGCGGACCCCAAACAAAAACAGGACAGGGCAAAGACAGAGCAACATTCAACTAAGAGCCCGGTTCCTTATCTCTACTCTTATTATCGACGGAGGGCCAAGGCCCTCCGTCATTCAAAATATAAGTTTGACCGAGGTGGACATGGCGGAAGAAGTAAAGTTGAAAGACAGAACTACATACTGGGTAATACCAGTTCATCATCACAAAACAGACTTCTTTACAAAAATAATGTCTTGATAACTTTCATTAAAATTGTATTGTAGTTTTGCAATATCTCGTATGTGTACATGCAATTCAATCTAGTTTGCAAGTATTAATAGGATGTTACATATGTAAAGGGCCTTTGGCCTACATTAATAAACTTTTTTTTTCTGTTCTATTACAGGAATATTCTACCTTGCATGCAAAGATGCAGCCTTTCGGGCAATCAAACAGTTGAGACATTCGATATATAATTCCAAATACCTTTTTTGTCTACCAAATGGCAATCAGATGTCAAGTAGCCGTGTCAACTACGAGCTCAATATGACCTGGGCAATTTGCGAAATGCGTAAGACGTATGGTCCGTTCAATGCCACTCTCAACAGGAAACGCCTAGCCACAAAAATGGCGACAATCTCGCCGTTGCTTTCGCGCCAAATGGCGAAACAACTCCGACACGCTTTGAACACACACCAGAAATATTACAAAATGGTACATGGGCCGGACGAGGCTGCAAAAGTAATCAAATAAAATCAAATCCATATTTATTTCTTGTCGGATAACATATTTACATTTTTTTTTTATTTTGGTTTCTATTTATAAATTGCGGTGCCTTTGTTCGGTTGCTCCTTTGTTGACCTTAATCTCCTCGTTTTATAGAAGACATTATAAGTGAAACTACTTTAAATTACATTTTACTAGGTGATACACGAGGCCAGAAAGACAATACAGGTACAGGCGGAGGTACACGCCACCGAACAAGGACAAGAAGGAAACAACATACACGAGGCCAGAAATTCAATACAGGTAAAGGCGGAGGTACACGCCACCGAACAAGGACAAGAAGGAAACAACATACACGGGGCCAGAAATACAATACAGGTAAAGGCGGAGGTACACGCTCCCGAACAAGGACAAGAAGGAAACAAAATACTAGAGGAAACTTCCCCTCCCCATTCTCCCGGACAGCTATAGGATAACAGAACAGCACAGTGGGTGCTTAAAGTAGATCCCGATCTAACCTCACCCCTGTATGCATCACCCTTACCTGGGATAGGAAACAGCAGCTGAACATCATCTGCTGGAAGGCGGAGATGGACGCCAGATGAGAAGCATCACCCTTACCTGGGATAGGAAACAGCAGCTGAACATCATCTGCTGGAAGGCGGAGATGGACGCCAGATGAGAACCAGGAGTTCTTTAATGATTCAGGGCTTTAATTCTTCTAGCAAAAGAAAAGTCATCTAAACCTTTAATTTATACTGTTCGAAATGCAAGAAGAGAGATAAATAAGGAAAAGTGGTATTCTCTAAACGAAAATGCAATCAGAGAAAAAATATGGAACATGTTCAAATGCTTAAGTAAGCACGGTATGCTTTCTTTAACATCACAATAGACACCAACCATTCATTTTTATATTAAAACTTATAAAAATAAAGTCCTATAAAAAAATGAATATTATAGAGTAAAAATACATATTTGATTCCGTTATAATTTTGTACATACACACGAACTATTTTTCTTTGTTTTGATTTAATTGTTTAATTATTGTACATACATTTGATTTTGTTAATGATTTTTGTAAATAACCAATCAATTATTTTTGTATAATATTAATTGTTTAATTATTGTACATACATTCAATGATTTTTATTTATTTACAAGCACATCTGTGATAAATCATTTTGTATAATCTCTGATTCTGTTATAATCTTTTGTAATTGTTCAGGGTTTATTGTTGCCTGAGCAGAGTCCTGTCACACTTACCATTTTTTTTGTCAACCAAAGGCCCCTGAGCAGAGTCCTAAACATCGGTTTTGCGGGGTTTTAATCCTGAGCAGAGTCCTGTCGCACCTACGTCTTTGTCAACCAATATTTTTCCGGTTCGTCTCCATGGAAACGTCGTAAAGCCAATCAGAAAGAAAACTTTTTTTAAAATTTTATTTGACCCTCAGTCTAGGAGGGTTTAAAAATTTGCTTCCGCTTCTATTTCCACTTGTAGGAAAGTGGTCTGCCAACTATGTAGCAGCGGAAGCATGGAGCTAGCGGTAGGCAGGAGATGTTACTCAGGTTATAACACCTCACCACCTGCCGTGCACAGAACATGCAGAACCAGTGACGGCACATAGCTTTGAAAGGCTGATGCCTTACATATTATACATACCATAGATAAACGCATACAATTTGCTAACTGTTAAATATAACCATAAATTTGGTACTAAATCAGCATTTACGTTTACTTTAATTTTTTTTACAAATATTTCCAAGTGTAAAACATGCATATAATATATTTAAAAAAAGTGTTTAGCAACGGCCCCTTACCATAAAATAAACAACTAGAATACAAGTAAACAATATTCCAAGATAATAAAAAATAAGTGCGATTATTTGACAATCCAATTGACCAGGATTATTTAAAGTTGTTAGTTACTTGATATACTATGTATTTTTTTTTATTAAAACCAGATAATCGTAAACAATTTTTGTATCAAACAAGACAACATAAATATTACATAAAATACACGATAGTGAACTTGATATATCTCTTCCGGAATCGAAAAAGACGAAATATTTCTTCTCAGCAAAAACAAATTAATTGAATAGTCTTACAGCCCGAGATATATTTCTATTTAAGAAAAATATATTAAAAGACAGCACAGGTATCATGTCCCTGGTCTTACCAATATGTATGGTAAAAAAGAGGCCATAGTTTTTTTCTAGACAAAAACCCATACTTTCTGTCCATAGATCGTGCTTAAAACAAAATTTAATTTTACATTAAGATTTAGAATATGATCTTATATTTGAAATTACCTTATATCCGTTTGTACTTACAATCATAAAACACAATTAAAAGAAAAGAAATGTCCTGGTTTTTTGCTGTCAAACTTTATGTAAACTAAATCTATATTATAATATAAACAATCTTATTTCAAAGGAAGCTATATTATCAAAATATAATCCAATAACTAATTCTAAAATAAAAAGTTTGTTTCGCTTTTAATGTCAATAATTCTAAAAGTATGTAAACAAAACAACAGTAATGCGAATGTTCTTTGACTTTTGAATTAACATTATGGTGTAATTTATTAGGATCATAGACAATCTGATAAAAGTGAATTAATGTATTGAATATACATAGCAATTTCTGCAAGACATCAACAATAAACACCACATTTTATACAATTAAAGCCTGGACGTTTTCTGGATGTGTTCTAGTATTTTACAAAAATTCAAATATTCATAATACTTCATGCAACAAATAACTCTTCATCAACATCTTTGAATAGTTTTTTTTTAAAGTTTTAATAAGCCCAGTGATACAAGCAAGAGTTAACGTTAAAGCAATCCTTGTGCATAAAGTGACAATAAATTACAGCATACGGGGTCTCTAAGGACTCTTTGATATTAATGCAATGCAGACACATTCTTGTAAGGATTTAAACATTGATTTTGAAAAATACATTTTGTTTTAATGCAAAAAATAGTGCTTATTGAATGAGTTTCTCTATTGAGGTCAATTTTTCTGATTTAACAGTGGAAAACACCTACGTACTTTGGAATGAAAATGAAACTGTTATTTTCCTTAAAAATAAGGCGAAAAGAAAACAATACAAATCTTCCATACAATTATTTTTTTCAATTTCAATATTTAATACGAATCTGTCTTGACACTTTCCGGTCGATCATCTTGTCAAGTTGAGAGCAGCGTCCTTAGATATGTATGTAATTTAGTTTTCTGTCGTCGCTATTGTTATTGTATATTGTCACCGAGCAGTGACTTATTTAATGGATAAAATGAGTAATATACCAAAGTACCCTATACAACAACAAACAACAAATATTTCTTATAGTAAGTGCAAAATCAATGACATAAGCGACCTTATATATAAATGTACCAATTACGTTGGCAAATAAAAAAGATGTGCTTTCATTAAATAGTCACACAATCTCAATTTAAACTATATTATTTTCATTTCGCTACTTTGTCTAATAATCGGTACGTTTAAGACAAATCAAAGTTACGCTTTTAGTTCGACAAAAGTAAGAACTTACGAAATATATTTCCTTTCGCGGAGTATTCATGATTTGCGTAGTTCGGTCATTATAAAAAAACAGCACGAAAAAAGGTGAAAGTGTGTTTTCAATTCTAAACATAGACAGCAAAGTTACAGCTAAAGATGGCATGAAAAAGTGTGTTATAGGTAAAAAATTGTGTACAAATGGATGTTACCATGTTAAGGTAAGACATAGTACTTAAAGTATTTTCGAATAAGGCGGCATGGCTTTTTTTAAATTTGAAATTTAGTAGATATAGCTGTTATAAGATTCGATAATTTTACTTCATCTGTTGTCTGCATAAAGTTAATAAAAGAATGATCATTATACATGTATCTATAATTGTAATTTCCTAGATAGGTATTTCTTTAGTCGCTAAGATACTCGCAGTACAAAATTGCTCAAATAAAAAAAACAATTATTTTTTATTTCATTATTTAAATACCATTGAGTGAATAATTCCGTGCAAAAATTAAAGTAAACACACAAGTTTCCGCAGAAAAGATCTCTATTTATTATTGCAGATGCCACTACGAATGTTTTGATTTTATAGATTTTCAGTACTATCAATTATTTTTTGAAATTTTTTAGAAAGATATTAAAAAGAACATTGATAATTTCGAAACGCATCAAGTTTTTCAACCTAAAACGGTTAAATAATGATAGAAAAATAGAGATATCGTAGCAGTATACATATAACTGTGTTACGTATATAATTAGGTGTACTTCCCCAGAGCTAAATTCGTAACGCACCTGAAAACGGTGTTTAGCTAAGTTTTCGAAAAGGTCAATTAACCAATCATGAACGGTTTACAGATCACGTGCTCCTCCATATACCGAAACAGGTTGCTGCTCCTCTATGGCTCAAAAATTGATCGCGTACAATGGAGCCCGCAGGGAATGAATATATACTTCAGCCCGCACTACTATTAATTTTGCTTTTATCTCGTAGATATATATTATATATAATCACTCTCAGAGGGATAAGGTATTTATATTATTTAAATTTTAAAATTGATCGATTTGTATTTTTGTAGTTTTACATTCTTTTTTACTTTTATTGTGTGTGTTGTTTATATACTGTAAGATTGGCAAAAACAATTTTGCACGATCAAACGATTATTTTTAATAAAATGATTGGTAGTAAAATCGAATGATGATTCTCAAATGTAGAATAAATTTTGCTTTTTAAAAAAGTAATATGTTCTTCGAATGTATATGATAATAAAATATGTCGATAAATATATCAGAAACAAACTAATTCAGCAGGTTAACTTAAAGAATAATTCTAATATGTATGTCAATTCAATTGTATTATCCAATATAAAATATATTTTAGCATTCGTATTTTAGAATTGTTAAAATATCAAATCACGAATACTTTAACATTCGTTTTTAATTAGATGACTTGTTCGTGTCATCATTATAACGTTAACACGTCAATTTTAATTCCGAAAACGGGTTGACTGAGCTTATTTTGACAGAGCTGGTCGCCATTGATATTAAACTAGAAAATGATAAAAAAAATCTTCTTTTTTAAAATTTTGTTCAACAATAATGCTTACGAAACCAAAGTGCACGTGTACATTGTTCTTTAACAGATAAAACAACGTGAGCATTTAGATATATTACTAGTATAAACTATGCGATAATTGTTGCGAATTTCATGTTTAAATCAAAATGATATCATTTAAGAAAAAAGGTTTGTATGTATATTGCATTTAATAATTCAACCATAAATCACAAAAAAAAGATTGTGTTTATTTATTTTTGTCATTTGTGTATTGTCTGCAAGGAGAATATTTTACAACGACAACGTGTTTTTTCAGTTTAGGACACATGTTTTCGGAAACAAGGCAACAAAACCTGTCACACCCTGTCAATTTATATAAATTTATCGTGTAACAAATGCGTCTGTAAACAATTCTATATTGATTTGGCATGAAAATGTTTGAGCAATCTTGGAGATATAAGGAAGTTGTGTTTCTTAACAAGATGAAATAATGTTGCAAAACCTATGGTGCATTTTTGGCTACATAAAATATGTTGCATAGAAAGAGGCTTTTGTTTTGTAGCTTTCTACAACAATTATATGCGATATAAATCCTTGTGCATTCCATATAGTTCATGACTTGTCCAAATATACATTTTATGCGTATCTATATCTTTTAACGTCAGAATATTTTACTAAAACCCTAATCAAAGATATATGGAATAACGTTATATAGAAATTCGACCTCAGTCAGTGATATAAACCAGATTAATTGATGAATTGGAAAATATTTTAAATAATTAATTACATTTTGGATACAGTGTATAGTACAGTGCCTTGTAAATGAAATATTGACAGTACAATTTAAGAGCAGCGAAATAAGTAAAACATTTAGATGATAAAAGTCTAAAAGTCAATCCGCCAAAACGTATCGACATTTATAATAATTATCCAGAAAACAATCAGTTCAGTAATGGTTTAAGGTTCGTTAGATTTTCTATTTCTCTCTGTTTTAGGTACAAAATAGTCCTTTTCAGGTAGTGACATCTAATAAACGGTTGCAGTCAGTTATAATCGTGTTGACTAGCATCATGATGTGAGCAGTAAAACAACAGACGAAGATGTCATAACGCAATTATCAACAGTTAAATATCAATTACTGTTATTCTACTTCTAGACACTTCCATATTAACGACGGAAGAAATGGAGATGGTCTATGGTTTGCAAACGACTTTATATGATTATGGAACGACCAGCTGCAGTAATTTAAAACAAGTGTATGGTCTCCGATATACAACTTATTTCACCCTATGTTATCTACTGATATATAAACATCCTACAATACGACTTATATTGGCATCCCCTGTGTACTCTTTGTAACAGTATAGAATGGAAAACAACAAGGAATAAATGGATTTACTTTTTCTTTATCAGGAAGTCAATATTTAGATATACGTGTCTAGACTTGATGAATCTATTCCGTCGTAGTATGTGATTGGAATTTCGATGTAATTTGTCTTCTTTATTCTGTATTTGTTTCATTTGATCACTAAATGTATATCATTTTCAAAAAATGTTATTTCATGACGAGATGGATTTTCATAACTGATGTAATATATACAAACCTTGCATGACTGAAAACACGGCAACAAGAAAATGCATATGTTTGCAATAGGAAATATCAATTATTTAAATAAACTTAAGGTAGACCATGGGTAATGGGCAATATAAATAAAACTGTAAAATTGACAACATAGGACAGTTATATGTCTCACAGGTCACCTGTATGCAAAATTGAAATTAAATTTCCTCTGTGGTTTATGAGTAATGGATATATTTTTGAACTAAAACTTTGCTATTAGAAAGTTTTTTTTTCAGAAATGAGGAAACTCTAAATAAATTATAATATCATCATTATGAAAAATGTTTTTTCCTATTTCTCATTGTTGAGAAACAAATGATAACATTTAGACGACAAATTACACAAGCAAAAGGATCATTTCTAACAAAATGTTTTTCATATGTATAAAAATGTTACCCTAACCCACCACTTTAAACATCTATTTGACTATTTCCCTATATGAATAGCCTTATTCAAAATATCCCTTTAATTTAACACAATTGGTTGATTACACAACATATAAAATACTGTTACCGTATAGTTTTTATTTGATCAAACTTTGAAAATATCTGGTATCATATTAATTACTAAATTTGGCACTATTGAGAAAATAAATATTTTCAATAATTATATAATTTAAATCAAACACTTTTTTCTTCAATTTGAGAGATACATAAATAATGTTTAAAGAAAAAGAGAAACAAAAAAGAGTTGCCCCTTCTGGGCTTTGAACCTACGCCCCTCAATTGCAATGTAGTTGACAAGTAATTCTAGCCTATTTTAATACTCTTTAAAGTGGAGATAATGGTCTACCTTAAAACTTGATATGTTAGAGTAAGATATTGAATATAAATATCACAAGTTTAGTTATAGTTATGTCATAACAGTCCATAGTACGTGCTGGTCATGTGACATGAAATGTTTGGTTCAAGAAATTGATTAAACAAATTTGCTACACTGCTACTTCTAATGTGTAGCACGTTACACTACTAAAAATAAACGTCACAAGTCTAGGAGTGATTCCGGGTTTATAATGTAACCAATTTAATAATAGAACGTTTTGATGACACAAATGATTTAATGTCAATAAATAAAATGTTTGGTTCAAGAAGTTGCTTAAAATTATGTGTCACTTGTCATTTATGAAGCGCAAATCTGGATATTTGAATTATTTCATAGTTTTCAATTAAGGTCTATTCAAGATAATATTTTAGTTCCAGAAAGTGCAATACTTTATCACATGAAGCCACTTGTTGTCAGAGTAACATGACCTTTACTTATGTCTTTATATTGCATGTATATGGCAACTCCTGTAAGATTTTGGTATGTTTTGAGACGATATGATCAGCGGAAAATGATTACATTTTTAGTAGTAACTTGAAACAACTAAATATAATTTCAACTAGGCATTGTGTATGTATAGTCGATATAAACAAAATTCTATATCTTAAAGTAACAGAAAAACCAAAACCAGAGAGTGCATAATTAACCAGCAGCCAATTGCATAATATACCACGGGAAGCTTATTACCGGATATGCTGTAAAACAAAAAACATAATTGTCCTGATTGCGTATATTATTCATTGTCTTGCAAATTAGAGTAACCAATATTATGTCACTTGATATATCAATAGCCCTTGGACATGGGACATTTGTCTGAGACATTAATTTACCACAAATGTCGTGTTATTAAATATTAACATTGCATAAAACTCACTAAGCTAAGGAAGCAAAACATGGGTTGACTGTCACTATGTTACACTAAAGCCGGTTTGGTTAAAACACTATTTAAGATTGTAAATGTTAGTAATACGTTCACAACTTCACGTTTATGAATAAAAGAAGGAAACGGTTATATTAGCTATATGTAAATGAAAAGTTGTCCGCCACAATATATATTGGTATGTAAAACAAAAATTATTATTCCTGATTTGGAAATAAAGTAAGAAAAGGCCAATGATCCTTCAATCTAAAATTGGTTCTGATGAGATGATGTCGCTGTTGACATGTTAAAATATCGCAAAGCTTTTTATGCAATACAATAAACAAACAGGAAATAGATTTCCATTATTTTGCCATTAAATGCTTCACAGAAGTAAAAGTCGTTTTCCACAGTAGGTCAAATTGTTCTGTATTATCCATAATTGACTGATATTTCAATTAAAGGCATCGTCTGGCACATTTGTTTTTTGATATCTGATATTCTTTGAAATTGTGAATAAGAAAGCTCGTTCTATATTTTGCAACAATCATATAACATACAGTAAAATATGAAAAACAAGATCAACAAGGAAGGGCGGCGTTTAATGAACGAAACACCCACACGACGCATAAAATTAAATATTGTGTTAGATGTTAGGCTTATATAAGTAGAAAATCAGTAATAAAGTTTACATTTTATACAAATAATTCTAAGTTAAAAACATGCTTCTATATTTCAAAAACCTTTCCAAACCCAAGTCCTCTAATTCAAAACAGACAACAGTAAATATATACCACAATATTCTATATTACATGTTAACAGAAATTGAGCTTTACTGGGATGTTGTTTACAAACTTCGTAAGATCTTGGGTCATTGTAATTTTTCTGTTGTCTTTACTAAATTATTAAACGTTTTATTAAAAGGGGTTATGACCCTCCTGTTTTTGTTTGGGGTCCTCCTCCTTGCCACTGGCTCTTGTTTCTGGGTCGGGTGGGGGCTGCGTTCATTGAACGCCGCCTTTCCTTGATGATCTTGTTTATCATATTTTAATTATTTGACAATCTAAATAATCAGATAATTTAGACATGGTCTTGTAAAATGCAATGTAGACACTTATTTGTATGCACTAGAATTTGTTTTGGATTTTTACTTTGTTTTAATATATGACTGAGTTTTTGTCCATTGTCGTAATGACGGTAATAAGAAGTATTCTTATTAAACAAGAAAGCAACATTCATTCATATTTTTGTTGATAGGCAATAAGGCGGAAAGAGATAGTACAAATTATATTTCATTCTCTTCAATATATTTTTCAATTTTAGAATGTAGTACGAATCTGTCTTGTTCAGCAGATATCGGAGAATATGAAGAGAAGGGGATGATTTAATTTGCAAAACTCTTAAATCGTCCCTGCAGCCTCCGATCGATTGGCTCTTCAAGTGGAGAGAAGCGTTCTGAGATATGTAGGTTATTATCTTGCCTGTCGTCGCTTATACTAATAATTCATCATAACATTGTAATTGTACAACATGAAGTTTCTTCTAAATATAATTTTATTATTTTACTACCCAGTTTTGCTGCCAAGTTTTATGGATGCAAAGACGGACATACCAAAGTATACTATCTATTCACCAAGAGAATAACATTTTTTATAATTTACATAACAGTAAGTAATGTGAGACTGTCTCATATATTGGTTCATTTGCAAGAAAACAAAACAATTAGTTAGCGAAAGTCACAATTTACATAACATCTAACCAATAGACTGAGTGGTAAAATGCCTTTAAGAAAGTACATGTATTTAAAGATAAATAAATATAAAATTCTTCTTTATGTGATTGTCTATAAATATCAGATCCCACAAAGGAGTGGAATAGTGAGAACCGAGGTACATGTATGAATCATAGTTGCTCTTCAATATCCTAAGAAAGAGAAGCTATCGATATGGAACACAATGACTTCAACCCGTCCGTTTGGTAATGCTAGATGACCAAAATCTGATGTTACATGTATCATGTGACAACCAAGATTTCTATCATGTGGCATCACATTAGGCTATACAGTTAATAAACATCGTAAGTTATTATGATACGATATGTAAGTAATAGAGAAACAAAACAGAAAATGTATTAGACTCTGTTTAATCGAGCCAGTTCATAAGAGTAAGAGTCTACATCAGCCCACGCTGTAGTAAATACTAATTTTTTAGTTGTTTTGTACTTTCACACTCAGAGGAATCTGTATTTGTATATGACATATATAATTTGTAAGTGAAGTCGCAAATATAAATTATATAAAAAAGAAAAAAAACATGCATCTATTTATACACTTCGTAAATATGTACATATACAATTTTAATAATTTAAAAGTTTAAAGAAAAAATGATCGTTTTGCATTTTTATAATTTAACGTAACGGTTACTGGTTTACTTTTATTATGCCCAATGGTGCTGTTCAAATACTGTGAAAATGGCAAGAAAAAAATTGCCATGATAAAACACTTAAAATGATGGGTTTTAAAGTGATACAAAATCGAATGATGATTCCCACATGTAGAATAAATTTTCTCTTTTAAAGATTAATGTATTCTACTAAATGTATTTGATAATACAACATGTCAATCAATATATCAGAGCAAATAAGTGCAGCATGTTAAGTGTAGTTTCAAATTGTATGTCAGATGAAATGTGTTATAAAGTTCAACAAACAACAATATAAGAAAAACAAATCCAAATTTTAAAAAAGTATCGAAGCATGAAAAGGCAATTCTCCTTAAAAGGTATATCTTTCATTACTAGATGAACTGTTCACGTCGTAACAATTACGTAAACATGTTTATTTTAATTCAAATTAAGATCTGGCTGAGTGTACATGTACATATTATCTAGTTGCCATTGAAATAAATGCTTAAAATTGATAAATAATTCTTTCCATATTTGGTTTTACATTAATGCACACGTGTACAAAAGTTTTATATCATTCTAAAACAGACGAAACAATATGAAACTTTTTATATATAGTATTATTGTTTTGAACTAACATGTAATTGTCGCGAATTTGCCGGTTTAGTTTAATTCATAACATGTAAGAATTCAAGTTGTGTTCATATTCATAATTATACCAGTGAAAAATAATATTGATGTTGTATTTTCATAAATAAGCAATCTGCAAATAGAATGTTTCATAACGTTAACAGTGTTTTAGTTTAAGATATGTTTTCAGAATATTCGGAAATATGGCAAAGCCGTGACACTCAGTTGCGTTTAATAAAGTTATCTGTAAACAAATCTATATTGATTAACCAGAAGATATATGAGCAATTATGGAGATACATGTATAAAGAAGTTTTGTGCAGGAACTTTGAAATCATGACAATTCCACAATTGTTAGTAAGTAGGTTTTACCAGGTTAATTCCTCAACTGAAACATATACACGTAATATTATACATAAAGAAAAATACCGTGACATACGATTACATATGGGTCTGTTGGCTAAAAAGGAGAACAATTACCTCACTCCCTGTCCATCCAACAGCATCCCATATATTCCAGTCATTAAGAAAAAGTGTACACTTTGAGTAAATTCCATATTTGAGTTAAATATCTTAAAACTACCACACAATCAAAAATAGTTGCTCTCCTGTTAATAACAAATCTGAAACCGTAAATTTATATTATTAGTTCATTTATTTGTTCATATTCTATACCAGGCAGACTTAATGATGATTTGACTCACATATCATTTATTATAAGATATTAAAATACTTTAGTTGACTATATTCTGTATAAGCTCACGGAAAGTATTTTGAAATTAATGTTTTCTTTATAAACTATAAAAATAAATCTAATATTTGTAGAAGTTTGTACAAATACTTGTTTTCAATTAACTTAAAACGTTATGAGAAGAGACATAAATATTGATTTTGACATAAGAATACGTTAACAGATTCTTTTAGTGACAAATAAATCTAAAGCTATTATTCGGTTTTTAATGAATCTTAGATACATTTTCTTTTGTCACGAAATATTACATATCGTTCTCCAAATGATTTATTTGTTTCTGACTATAGAGCTAAGGTAGAATTTCAACAGAAAAGCCTTCGAAATATATTCTTAGAAAATAACAATTCAATTAATTCAATTTTACACAATATTCTTTTCAATAATATGAAAAAAGATCTATGCAAGGAACAGATGAGCCGTTATTAAAATATAGATTTCTGAAATAAGAGATAGATAAAATAGTAGGGTTTGTTAAATAACTTAAAAAATCTTTAACTAAAATAATCTGAAAAAGAGCGATCCCTCTGAAGGATTAAAGTCAGAAGAATTACATGAAAATTACAGACTCGGTTTGATTGAGTCTGAACATAAGGGATAAAGTGCAACATCTCTCATGCCCCCCAGCACCGGCTTTAGCGGTACTCAATTTTCAACACTTGAAAATACCTCACAAGGGAGGGCGAAGGCGCAATGAAAAACAACAAGTTGTGGTTTGCAAAAGTCATAATCCTACTTGACAGTCTCCAATCGATCGTCTCGCAAGTCAGAAGCGTTCTAAGATACATAATTTGTTATGCTCTCTATCTTCGTTGAAAGTGTAAATCTATTGATTCCCGGCTTTATTAACGATTGTGATATATGAGCATCCTCTAATAAGTCTTTCCTTGACACCAAGTGGCATTCTAAGTTTTATTGGAGATCGTGAAGGAATGTAAAACAATAGTAAAGGAATCAAATTGATGTTTCGTTTATGGGAAAGTCACAATCAGAGATACGGACTAGAATAACTGTTGCTCCGAGACTGTGATAATATAGTATGCACAAGATAATTATGTGTTGCAGTTTTCAGAAGATGGCGTGTTAGAAAAATTTGGAATAATTTATACATCTCATACACAGCAAAAAACTGTTGGTACGTGTTTATTAAAAGAAATATTTATGTGTCTTTTTGGAAGTTTTTTTCCTAATTGTATAACTTTTTTTTTAATTTTGTTATGTTGTATTTTTTATTTAGAGTTATTGTTTTATTTGATTATTTTCCTTTCACGTTAAGAATGTTCATAAAAGTACATGTACATTGTACAATCAATTTTAAAGCATGTATACATGTATATATGATAACATGACATTTAAATTAACTCGGAAAATAAAGTTTTGCGATATGCATTTGATCAAAGTTAACAAAGTGAGAATTGCTCGTTAAGTGCTGCTTGATGTTTATTTGTTTTGACGAAATGGCAAAAACCAATTAGATACGGTTAAATTCGTCTGATAATTGATTTTAAATATTAACAAAGTTCATGATGATTCCCAAATGTAAAATAAACGTATCTCTCTGTTCGTAAAGTTTTATGATGATGCAGTTGATAACACAATGTTAAAAATCAATACACCTAGTTCATATTATTACTACAAATAAATACATTGTACTTTAAAATCAAACCCACCGTACAATATAATTGCAACTCTTTTCTTCTATAATGTGATAATATTAGATAAATGCTTTTACATACTTTCAAGGTCGTCGTATTGGCCATGACCCAATCAGAAACTATTATATATGATCTTGAGAAAAAAATGGAAGTAGCTTCTAGATGTAAACCATATAAAGAATGTACTGTTACACAATTGTTGATGATTTTAGTTAATAGTATATGCATGATCTTAGGCCCTTAAGCTTATACAGGTACGCAAGGAGTCGGTAAGATGCTTGCGGAAAGTGATTCCTAAGTTGTGTATAACAAATATACACTGGAATATAAGATAAGATGTCCGCGAAATTGTTGCCAAGTGATATTATATCGTCATATATAACAATAAATATTTAACTTGTTTGAAAACTTAATTGTATTTTGGTGATTATGACTACGGGAAAATGTAACATTTTAGAAATTTCTGTCATTTGTTAGATGACGCAGGGTCTTTCGAATTGATTTAGTTTCAGTTTTATTTCTTTTCCCGGCTTTTTCCAACGTTTTCCAACTTACCGTAGCGATTGAGAGTTTGTCAATTTAAAGCAGTGTATTAGCCTTCCAAACTTTGTAGTTAACACATTTAGAATTTTCTAAACACCAAATTTATTTGAATAATTAAAACAGAAATACTATTAAAGGGGTGTGCTTTAAAAAAACGTTGAAACTACTGTATGTGTAGAAATATTCGCGGGCTTCAAATTTTCGCAATCTTCGCGTTGACATTCGATCCGCGAATTCATGTTTAGCGCGAATATTTCTACACCAATAATTTCTTAATAGTCATATTTTCGCGCTTCTGTAGAACAATGTATATCAGTGTGTGATATGCTTTCACATTTTTTATTTAAATCTTTACTGAGTAATTGTGTTTTGTTTTCCAAGTTATTCATCATTTTAAATCGTTTATGTTTGTGTTTTTTAATTGTTTGTTCAGAAAAACTAAAACATGATCTGATCAGATGTCAAGACGTTTATGACGCAAACTGTGAAAAATTATGCACGTAACGGGCATTCTTTTGTTTGCTATAATCTGTCCGTTAGACAATGTCTTTTTTCTGTACATGTACAATAGAGTATTGTTTGACACCTGGTATTGAAAATAACTGTGAACTCCCACGATGATTACAGTAATTTTCCTTTTTTTAACCTGAGTGGTCTACGCGAATTTATGATTTTCGGCAGTCAACTCCGCGAATTCAAAATAGCGCGAATATTTGTATAGACCCCCAAAGTGGACCTTTCCGCGAAAATTTGCTACCGCGAATTTAAATACACATACAGTATATTATCTATATCTAAATTCCCAGGACAGACTGTAATTTATCAAAATTGTAAATATATATATTTCATGCTCATATCCAGCAAGAAGTATCCTAGAAAGAAACGGAAAACAGTTCGTACTATTCCTAATTTGACTCGACATTGGTTCATCGATCTGTTTTCAAAGTTGAGAGATGAATGCAAAAGATACATAGCTTATTATATTTGTTGCCGCTGAGAGTGTCATGTATTGGTCGGCCGCTTCATCTACATAGCTAACATTGGAACATCTCCTATATAAAACATGTTCCTTGCGACAAATACTCTCATTCCGAGATGTATTGGAAATAGTCAAGGAATGTTAAGTTAGACAGATGCATTGACTTCTCTTGTGCGGCAACTTGTTGATATTGGAGAAATGGAATTACAAAAATTGTTGCGAATTTATCTTGGATAGCATGGATCAAATGTACTAAATATCTAAAAGTATGCACTCTTTTATTGACAATATTTGTATTTTTTACGGTACGCGAATGAAGAGGTCTTAGAATTTCCATTTTTATTTGCAAATTTTCTTAATAATAATGCAGAATTTTGTAAATTAATGATTTTATTACAAAATGTTTGCTCTAAAAGTAATTGTATGTTCACTATTATTATTGGCATTGGATTTATGAATAAAGTACACTGATTCCGGTAAGTTATATTTAACAAGATTTTATAAAACATAGTAAACCAGACGTGAAAACAGAAATTTGAAAGCAGATTTAAAAAAGAGTAAAAAGGAATGAGTTATTAATTTATTGTTCCTTATAAACAAACATCTCTCTGTTGAATTTTTTTAACTATGATTTAAGAATTAACAAAATTCTGCGTTTATCCTTTGATGTTCTCTTAGCATGTTACGTACTTAAATTACAAACTCTTGTAAGTTTAAGGAATTACTATCATACAGCTAATGAGAACTTCTGTATCTATAATTTTCATGTAATGTCTTGTTAGGTAGCACACTTTATCAATATTTCTAAATACCAATTATATTTATTCGTCACAAGAAAAAAGTAAAATATGTATGCTTAAATTACAACATTGTTGAATATAATATTTTTGAATTTAAACAAAGGTGCAAAGAAGCCTGACGAAAACCTAAATTATTCAAACTTGCAATGTTTTCAAATGCTTCTCTATATAAATTTGTTCAATACATAGAATATTTCTGAATGTCAGTGTTTTTCCTAAGGTATTCACTAGCTCGGGTTTCAAATAGTGCATGGAAGGCACCCGATGTCTTCATCTTACAGTTAAGCTAGAAAGTCGCCATATCACCTTTACAGTGTTGTTTTTAAATGAAATAAATCAACAAACTGGAAATCATTATTCATGAAAATTAAATGTTATATGTCTAATCTGATCACTCTCAATTTGTTTAATTAAAATGAATTATTCATTAAACGATATTTATTTATTTATCAGTTAAACCATACATGCAAAACGTCTAATAGCTGAAATGCCTGCTACATTTCTTTTTATATACCTGGCAAGTATCAAGTGATATGTGGGTTTTTTCTACTGGAAGAAAGGATCGTTATATTGAATGTTATGAAAATTAAATCTCTATCAATACGTGTCACAAAAAAATTAATATAACTCCACAAATATGAAGAATTGAGTAACGTTAATAAGAACAGAATATATCTTAAAATCATCAAAAATTAATAAAATTGTGAGTAAACGCTTAATATTATTTGAATCACAAAACAGCTGAACGTTTATATCTAAAAAAAGATTTATCGATTATTTCAGAAATTGCCTACTGAAATCTTGCCAGAAATGAGATGAAAAATTAATTGTTCAAAATGGTACAACTTTACTACTACGAGACCAGAGGCAAATGTTGCCGAAAATTTTTCAATCACGAAGGAGTCCCTACCAAAATACACTTATTTCCCTATGAAGGTAATTCGTAAAGCTCGTAAAATTACTATATAAAATCAAAAGAATTGATATTCCAAACTACAGCATGTTAAGACATTTGTTTATTCCTTTTCAAAAAAACTTATATTTCTGTACATTTTACAAGTTACATATTTATATCAATTTATATTAACTGATATCTATTTTTGTATAGTAGCAAAAATCATACAGCACAATAAACGGGATTTATTATAATTTTGCGAAGAAAAGCTCATAATGAAATACACTTAAATATAATTATATCTATAAATGTACGTGTGTAACTACATAAGACATAATAGCCTTTTCTAATTAGCCATTGTCAATAAGTCCACTAAATATCCTTGTAAATAAGATAAGGAATTGTTTAACTAGCAAAATTAAAAATCAGCGCGTTTCATAAAACGTACGTGCAAAGAATGAAATACCATATCATTCAATATTAAGAATGAATAAACCCATTTTCAAAAAGTGTTGATTGAGTAATTCAGTATTTTCTTAACCTTGTTGTACAGCGCTAAAACCAAGTTGGAACCCTTACACAAACTATAGTGATGAATATGAATCTGTTTTCTTCTTCTACATTCAGGTTGGGCTCAACCAGCTTTATCATCTTATTGGATGTTGAAAACCTATTGGTGGAGCAGAACACGTGTTAAAATTACAGAAGTCACCGGTTCCCAAAGACATGAAGTCAAAGGGAAAGTCCATTACATCAGAAATGGATCTGTTGTCATTTCTGGCAAAATCAAAGATAGTAAAAACGAGGATTTTAGGATGAATTTAACATCGAATGTCAGTAATGCAGATTTTCAACTGGGATATTGCATCACAGGAACTCTAGAAAGGGGAGACAAAAAGTGTGAGAAGGGATTGACTTTAACACATTACGCTATGATTAAAAGGAGAGGCTACTAAACTGTTAATTATAGTAATGTCAGTTAATTGTGCCATAGACAAATTATTTTGTTAAACAAGTTAGATATTTAAATTTTTAAAAATTGTACTGCATTTTTATTGGTAGTTTCAATATTTTGTTAATTTGTTAAATGCTAGCTTACAGTCCGTTTTGTTTTGTTTGAATTTGTTTATTATTTTGTTATAAATGTTTTGAGAAGTTTGTTAAAGAAAAACTGTCAAAGGTTTTGATTATTGTTAATCGTTAATCAAAATTTTAATTTACTATATAATTGACAAGTGTTACAAGTATTTAAAATGTTAAAGTCTTATTGAAATGTTTTATACACCGAAATGTGCTGTTTGTGAGAGAAAGCGTATAAGTCATAACATGCTAACTATTACTGCTTTGAGTATTATTAAAAATTATTCTTTCAAAAATAAATATAGTTAAAGTAGATATCGTTATTATTTTCTTTTAGACATGAAGCTTCTAAAGTATTGAATATTAGTAAAAGACAGGCGTAGACCATCGACAAAATCAGCTTTGGAAACGCTTGATAATATGTGAAAAAGTAATGAAAATATAAAAACTCTGATATAAATAATCGTGACTAACTATTCATAATCATTGTGTGACATTAAGAGATATCTGGTCATTTTTCGAATCCATCCAATAGAAAGTGGTTTTATTCTTCGGTATTCTCATCTTTGTAAAGTTGAATATTATGATATGGTAATGATTCAAACGACAACAACAACAGCAACAACATCAGAAGCCAAATCTTTCTTATTAGTATTTGATTTAAAGTAAAAGTTTGATTTAACTGAAGGTTAATGTTGAAATAATTCAATTCGTGTCAGTTCCAAAGTTAGATTACTTTCTTTAAGGAGTTTTCACGTAAATAGTATTAAGTTACCAATAACAAAATCGATCTTACTGGTAAACAACTCGAATTGTTACAAATTTTCTAATTGTTAAATACGGTTTATTCATGATTCAGTAAGAATGAAAATATTACTAACTAAATGTTATGTTACTAGCTGTGCACTATTCAATTATTTTGTAATATCACATGCTACATGGGAACCAATACGTTTTTGGAACTTTCATTTACATAGCCAAAACTTCAATATGAATATGTGTTCTTACTTAATAGAACTAACGTTTAGGCGGTTACAAAATAATTAAGAAAATATATCTAATAAAAATATAATGAGAATTCAAATGTTGTTTAAAAATATAATCTACCACTATGTATCACAATATTTCGTAATCATACTACCTTTGTGATAAATCATTTGGCGTAAGTAAAGTTTTATAATAAATAATTATGCTGTGCACAAGATCTTAATAATATATAGCATGTTTCCTCGCTAGATTGAATACAAATTCCGCGACTTTTAACCGAAAGTATTTCCGTTGTTCGTTTGACTTGAGCAATATCACATTGTTTCTGACGACTTAAACACGTAAACAGAATTCAAAAGTATTTTTTTTTAACACACTTCAAATGGTTTAGCTCAGCTCTGAAAACTTATCTGAATAAATTTAAATGAGCTAAATAATAATTTTGGACTTATGCCGAAATAGCTTTTTATAACGATTGAGATTATACATGTAGAAACAAAATTATTTAACCTTAAAAATATATTATAGCATATTTCTTTAAATATAGATTTATAAAAGTACTTTTTAGGGCTGATATACATTTTCATAATTTCTGTATATGTGCCACTTGCAGTCTGCCTGCTATATAAATGTCATTCGACCTGACAGTTTCCTATTAGTTCGTAAACAATAAAGAAGAAACATCAATAGCTAATGGTGATAAAATCATTCACTTATTGTTTTAGTCCACGATCAATGTGTTTAGTGTGGCGTGATCCGTAATTACAGTATTATTGATCGCTGACTGTATTTTAAAGGATTGTTTTCAGTGTTCCCCGATGTATTAAATTAAAACCACACAGTAATGCGCGTCACTCCGTATCATTTCGCAGAAGTGTATAAAATTTTGCCTCAGAAGCGCATTCACTACACTGTTATCGTTAAATGTGACTTTGCAGCAATTAGAAAATAAGACTTTATTACAATGATTTTGTCGTCCGATATCAAATATACGCAAACGGTCTTAAATCAAAAGAATAAACATTATATAGAATCCCGAAAATGGAACAGCCATCGGAAGCAATAAAAAAGTCATCATTTTCATTTCTTAAGATACAACCATATCATTTATTGATTCAAAGGAAAACAATCCGTAATGTCAGATGGCAACAATACCTTTCTGCCCGCTGACATTGCCTAACGGGCCTCTCGCGCGCATCGGATACCGGAGGTTTGGTAATAAGTTATAATGTTTAAAAACTATATTTTAGTAATTGATTTGTCTGGCATAAAAAGTAAAAATGACATCCAACTGCGGGTGATATAACAAAATGATCACAATTGGTCAAGATAATATCCAATCCAGATAACGTCTTGGTTGACATCACTTGTCTTGGGTAATCATCTCGTTCCATCAACCTCAATGGGATGTGATATTTATATAATATTGAATAATTGTTGTTTGTCATGGGTCATCTTTGCAGACGCATAAATTGCTTAAGATAATTTTCTGTTGATAACTTCTAGGATTGATGGTTTCCTTCAGTTACATGTACATAGCTATGTGAGCTTTTGTCTTGAAGAAATGCGAGAATAGAAAATAAAGAAATAATTGCACGTTATATTTTGAAAACCGAAATATATAAACACTATATTACAGTTCCAAAGTGTTCATATTTGATGATAGTAAATACTGTTACATGAAATCAATGCAATGTTTTTTTCAATGTATTAAAGCAAAAATAAATTATTTAAGGAGGATAAGCGAGATACAAGAATGTCGATTTCAACCGTGATATTAAAAGCAAGTATTGTGGGGATTGCATTCATTGAACGCCGCCTTTTCTTGTGGATCTTGTTTATCATATTTTAAGCAAAACACACACTATTTTGCTAAAACGTTCGTATAACAAATTAAGAATATGCAATGATGATACTAAATATACAAATCATATTTTTTGGGGGAAAATAAAAACAATAAAAATCCTAAACATAGTTTCAAAGGAACAGCAAATTAATTGATCAATCATACTTTAGCTTTATATACTAATGTAATAGATGCCGCTCCTTGACGCACATCTTATTTAAATGGTTCTTGTTTCAGTCCGATAAAAAAGAAAGATCAAAAGGTAATGTTTATTTAAACATTTATTGAAAGTTTTAGTGCCTGATCAATGTACCAAATGTTGCATGAAAATATATCGACTATGACTGCGTGCTTTAAGCCTTTATAACATTTTATTACATATTTTGACTTGCATGATATTCCAGAATTATTTTATGTTATATCGTTCGTATGTATTTAAATATTCTGTTGGTTATACTTTATTTTACTTATTGCCTCATGTCCAGTGCTATAAATAATGTACTGAGAGAATATTGCTGCTGTACACGAAATGTCTACAGACATCTTAATTAAAGGTCATCCGTAAAGATACATTTATCACTTGAAATAGTTATTTACTTTCACTGACCATGGCTCTTTAGTAAAAGTAAATGCTAAAAGCACAATTCAATTTGATTAAATGCTAAATATGTACAATTTCAAGATGTGTTTTCTCTAATATCTGAATAGTCTAGAAACATATTAGTCAATGATAAATATGTCAACTAATACAAAACCTTGAGGAGCAGTAGAGATGAATGTTTTCTTAAAACACATTAAAAATTTAAAATTGTTTATAACTCTGTGCAAAATTGTATTGTTGTACTGAAAATAAAGACATTCTAAATTTTACAAGTTCATGTTAAATGCTGAATTCTGCTTAAGCAGGCGCTCAGGACGTAAACGGTAGCTCGCAATTATCACTACCGTCCATAAACATGACTCGATCAACCTGAGCTTGCAACATTTTCATTTTTTTATGCCGTTTTGGACTTTTATAGGGATCCTTGTTTATTCTATCTTCATGTATAACGTGTATGCAATAGTTTCAATACAGTTTTATACGGTTATATCTCATTTAATCATTTATGCCTTTAAATATGTAGTTCATTATATGAAAAAAATAGGTCAACAAGGTAAAGGCGGCGTTCAATGATTGCAACTTTAGATTACAAAAGATTTTTTTCAAAAAAATGTTTAATGAATTTAATATTTAGAACAACTTTCATATAACATTCTACCTAATTTTGACAAGAAACAAACTAAATGAGACAAACAATGCAAAATCATTCACAAAATGACATTATTACCTGTCCTGACACCATCTTAAAGTCTTTAATTTATACTTTTTTCCTTATTTTGTTCAATGTTTTTGATGGAGAAATATGAAAAAAGAGTGTGATATACTAACAATCAGCTAATAGGTACGTTTCTGTATCACTGACAACATGGACTGCACCTATGTCTTTTTCAATTATTAAACATTCCAATTCGCATAAGCATGTTATAACAGTATTGCAACAACTGATATCCCTACAATGGAAATATGCTGGTAATTACTGTGTACAATTTGGGCATAATACTCGACATACCATTTGCCACAATATGTGAATAAACAGACAGGTAACGGATTGCAAGAAACATATTTTTACCATTGAATCATTAACAAATTTCACTAGTACAAATACCATGCATAATGTTGCAGCTTCAAGCGAAATTTTCGCCGCAAATTGAAACAGATAAGCACATTTTCATTAATTTTTTACTTAAATGTGACGTTGGAAAAATCAGACTAATGATATCTTTAAATTGAACTTGTTCAGATATGTTCGGCGGCCTTTTTAGCCAGAGGAATTAACTGGTACATTTGTTGTGTAACCTTGGTGATAAATGTAATCCCTAAAGAACGCCAAAAAAAACAACAACGACAAACTGAAAATGTTACAGGCTCGGTTGATTGAAACAAAAATATTAATCGGGTGATGTTAAACGAAAGTTGCCATTTTCAAAGAAAGTTAAAGTAGATCAACGGATCATGTTGCAATTTTCATTGCAAAGGATTGTCTAGCATTCCTAATATACAAACATAAGAAATGGAGACGCAGATGTGTCAAAACATAATAGAATTCATAGAAACATATAAATATATTTATATTTCTAGATTTAAAGAGACACTTACCACTCAGGCAGACGCTATTTCTATGTTAGATAGTATGGAAAGAATCTCATTTTCAATTGCGTCACCAATCAATCCGTTTCCAAATATATTTAGTTACTTGTTTTCTTAAAAAGACATGCTATCTTCATACAGTTCGTATGACAATGAAAATGTACACTAAGGGATTTCGTTTTTCTCTATTTTTGTGTTATAGCTAATGTTATTTTTTACATTTATTGATGTCTGGTGAAAATACCTGCTTTTCTATGTTTGCATACTTTAACTATATTAAATTAAAACTATATAACAAAATTTATTGTGTAACAGTAAATGAAAGCTACCGTCAAAGCTCCTTGGCACCAACTCACACTGAATATAAACTAGTGTTGAACAAGACAGTTTCAATCAGGTACATGCAAGAACAGTAAAATAGAGAGAAATAAAGAATCCCTAAAGAAAGCCCAACAAGACAAAATTGAAAATGTTGCAGGCTCGGTTTGATTGAGCCTGTTCATGAACGGTAATGGAAAGTGCAAGTAACCGTCCACGCCCCCTAGCACCGGCTTAAGCAGAATTCAACATTTAATCAAGGTAATGGTGAAATTGTGAATTTAGAAACATCCGCAGATGTGTTCATACGGCAGTTATCACTGCTTAATCGGTTCAATTGTCATAGGATTAATTAAAATGACCCTTATTAAGTTAAAAGAAATCTACGAACACTTTGCATGAAATTCTGTAAATGGTACATGTATGGCCAATTCTCAGTGCAGCAATTATTTTGCAAACATATACTGGTATACACAAAACTAATAAAGGTAGATAACGTTATTGTGTCCTAATAATATACTGTATTATATATATGTATATATTTAAAAAAAGTCTTTTCCATATTTCACCTGTAATATAAGGCATGCAGAAAACTGTTTTTAGCATACTTATGAATATATCTGCATTTGCTGTTTGTGCTATGGCACAAAAAATTAATTAAACGTCGCAAAAAAGGAATTAAGCAAAAACGGATGCTTCAGTAAGTATGTGTATAATGAATCATCGAACTAGAAGCCCTACTAACGATATGCATTAATATGAAATATATCAATGTAATATTCAAGTCCACCATTGTAGGGGTTGCCAGCTAAACCTTAAACATATTTTATTCTTCTTCGACAGAGGAAAAGAGCTTGAAACATACTCAAAACCCTCTGACGAACCGCAATATTTATGTTAAAGGCAAACCAAACGGCTTTTAGAACATCAACCTTATTTCATCTATATGTACCACTTAAATAACAGTAATTGCGTAAGCCAATATAACCATACAAACGATGTAGTAAATTTGTTTGTTTTCATTATAAAGAAAAAGGCCAAAATTCGTAAACACATGTGACTCAAATGTAATTAATCAATTGATACTACTAATCATCAAAAGCAGGAAACCTATTTTACGATATTTCATTAACGAGGACAAGATCAATGCACTACAGTATGTCAGAGCATGCCTTATATCAATTAAATTCCACAGTCAAGTAATTCTTTACATGCAATATACGTGATAAATTAATGCTACTGTAATTGAAGATTAAATAGGAACATTATCGGTATTTACTTAAAGACAGCAAATACGCAGAACTAAGTCAGCATATTGTGGTAGTCTGATTTTTGTATACAATAATTCAGACAGGAGGTATGCTCAACAATACTTTACAATCTATAGTTTGAAAATAAAATAAAAAAAAAGTTTCGGTAAAATGTATTCATGTTTCATAGTTGTACCATATATACAGGAGCCAGTGGAGGATGCAACAACCAAAATCAAGAAAAGGCTTAAAGGCGGTGCATGGGAGCAAACAAAGACGCCCCAACTGCATAAATATTATGAACCCTGTTAAGTCATAATTCTCATATAGTTATTTCCCACAATTCGTTACCTGAAAAAGCATACAGTTTTTGTTCGTTTTATGTTTCTGAGTGGATAAACTTATTTATATATAGAAATGATATTCGATAATTTTACAGTGAAAATTATCGAAATAAATTTAAATCTATTATTTTCTATAATATCAATCGCAATGAAATATATCAAACTTATTTTAATTCGCTGATCACATCGTTAAATTTTCATTCATGATAACAGTCTAATGATTGGGTTTTACCCCACACCAACACAGTATAAGTTTCGAATGTATTTTCCCCGATTACATGCTAAGTAAGTTTAAGTGTCCTACGAGCAACAATTATGCAACAAATGTAATGCTTATAGTGGGCACAAAGACATTAGTAAATAACCGAATTTTTGCCCTAGTCTTTTCTTAAATGCAATAACAGTCATAATTTATTGTGATTAATAATCCTTGAATTAGTTTTCCCGTTCTTTTCAATAGGTGTAAGATTAACAAATTCAAAGAATATCAGTTAAATTAAACACATGCAATCATGTTCACCGAGATTTCACGGGTAAAGACTTATTTTGTAAATAATATCATTGCCATCTAATGTTCATTATTGAATTGTTTAAGCTCAAGTCAACTATATTTTAAAAGGTCCTCACAAATTGAAGCTCCAAGAGAGGAAAACAAATCTTATAAGTACATGCCATATTGAAGAAATGTGATTCAAACACGTTATTGAGCATACGAACAAAAATATTTGTGTTGTTGTGTAAGATGTAATTTTAGTTTCATCTTGTAAGCTACGCACCTCGTACGAATACCTTTTTGAAGCTTACTCAATGTAATTAAATTTCATATTACAAAAACGCCAAATACTCTCGGGTTCGTCATATAAAATTAATCTCATCATTGAATTTAAAAATAAAATGAAAGAATAAAACAAATAAAAAATAAATTAATAAGTTATTACGATTCAAATCTAAATGGTTTAGTATCCCCATGATGCCGAGATAAATGTTATCGTCTTTGTTATTATAACATTAGGAAGTTATTTTACTTATTTCACGTTTGAGAGTAATAATACAACATTATGAATAATTAAAATCATACAACAATAAACGCCATGCTTTAATTGTGATTACTGATACCGCATTTCATACGATAATATCTAAGGGGAAATCAGTAAGATCTGTTGTTTATTTAGAAATGATCAATGTTTTACTTTAGGTTTGGAATGTATATGTAATATTGTCATGAATAAGTTTCTATTAATTTTCTGACAAAGCTTTCCTTTTTTTTTCAGTTCTTTTAAGTTTGTTTAGATGATGTTTCAAGTATACAATTTTATTACAATAGGTATTTGATAGTTACACGAGGGTTGTCCCAATATTCTGTGACAAGATTGTTTAAAGGCTAAGTAAAATAGGTACACATCTGATATTTTAACTATATATCATATTTATGCATGTCATTTCAAGATTGGAAAGAAAATACTGTATCTTCATTGAATATTTATAGAAAAGAACATAACTTCAAGTTTGTCGATTTGATTTAAGTATGGAGTCTGATTTCTTATATTGTGATTCTAAACTTGTAGACATGGTATTGATTTTAATAGTTCTTTTCAAGGCACATTATGCCTCAGAAATCGATAAACTTTCACTTCTTTAGAAAGCGTAAAAAATAATTCTCTAATGTTTATATAATGGTTTTAGAGCATATCAGATGCTTGTTACCTCAAGGAATTAACGTTAAATGTGAACTATTTTTTCATAAAAGTAGCAATTTTCGGTTATACTTATCGTTGTCTTCTTATATAGTGCTCTATATAAAATTTTACAAAAAAGGCGATTTTCATTTTGAAGAATGCATTGAAGGTATTTCCTTATAAATGGTCTAATAAAAATTATGTCTTTCTAAGGTAAATTGCAAAAAAAGTAATAATATGTACATAATATCTTATCTTAAAATTAATTAACATATTTGACATTTTAAGAAACACTCCATTAATACATTTTATTGAAATTATGAAAAGCAGAGACCCCTGGAGACCATTTGAAATAAAATAGAAGTCATATTTAGTTAAGGTTGCAGGATTCCAGAATCGCAATATCTCCCACACTTTAAGCCAACAGATATCATAACATACCGGTTCCATTTTAATAAAGACTGACAAACCACATTTCTAAATTTCTTCTTCATAGACATGCACATAATGGAAATAAAGTCAAAGCTCCATGTCGAACTGCATATCAATTCTGACCTTTCATTTGAATATTAATAGATTTAATCACAAACATTGACGCGTACCCTTTTGTTAACAAATATGTTGTGGTGAAATTCTTATTGTATCCACAAATCTGATAATTAAAATTTGAAAGGCCAGGGATCTTCACATTTTATGCCAATGATGTTTCTTAAACTTCTCTTATTACAACAGCATTGTATGGAGTACAGATCTTCAATTGAAATTATATCAATCTTGTTTCACTGATGAGATGTAAAGGTGCATGAATTCATAAATAAAGAACCCCAGAGTACTAAGCAATGTGAAAGTCAAGAGCTCATAGATATCCAAGTACCTAAAATATCGTTAACATATCTCAAATTCATATTCTATCTCGATAGATGTTTACTAAATCAGCTCGTTTGTCGACTGTAATTCAAGATATTTTTCAGCAAATAAAGGCTGTATGAACAAAATCTATTTGAGCACCAGTGACATTGTCCCAAGTGAATGGCCGTTATAAGCTCAGGATTTGTCTAGACCTACATAATTTGTAACATTTATCTCGAAAAATAATGTCCAGTCCCGTCATGTCAAAAACCATAAGTGGAATCCCTTTAAAATACATTAAATACTTAATTCTTAACAAGAAAAATATCTAATATTCATTGTTTCTTTTCATGTTCTAAGAAGAATGTTTCGAAATAGAACTGTTTTTCAAAATGATGGACACAAATAAATGTCCTGGTCTTTATAACTATCAGTAACGATAACATAAAATATATCATTTATGGGTAACAAAAGACAGACGAGACTTATATTTAGGAGTTTTAGCAGTTAAGACTTATCAAGTTTTGGTATTATAGTAAAGTAAAAAAAATGGAAATAGTTACATGTATTGCTCTTAAATTAGAGTAGCATAAGACTTAGTATGTTTTATCTATGTTTATGTACAGCCAGATGGAACTTTCTTTGGAAATATTCAAGCAGATACGTCTTCAGGGCATACAAAAATAAATGGTTAACAACAGTTCTAATATAAATTGACATCTGTGTATTGATCGACTATCAACAAGATGGTAAGAAGGTTTTAAGTACAAAATAATCATGTTTTCTGTCGCTGTAAGCGTGAATCGATTGATATATTACTTCGCTTAGTATTTAAACATCCTAATTGAAGACATTCCGTGACATTCCGACATATTCTCATTGAATTGCTAACAACATTGGAACTTGAAACAGGCTCAGCGAAATGAAATTGACTAATAGTTGACTTATTAAAAGTAATTGTTGCGTTTTCATTTTAAAATTAATGAAATAATGATACTTGTACAAATTGTCTCATATAAAATCATATCGATGTTTTGGAAATATGTTGTTTCATTTTTTTTTCTACATTAATTATTGAAAATTAAAAATAAGTTATTTGTGCTTTATACATACATGTTTGTCACCGTGTGTAATAATATTAGTATCATAAAACTATATAAATAGTTTTTGCAATTAAGTTCGTCATATTTAACTGAACAATAATAACATGTTTTTGCTGTTATGCAATTTGAAATATATCATAATAAACAAATTGTCATAACCATGCACTTGCACATTAAGAAACTTTTATAAATGTTTAAAGACTTAACGCGTTTAAAACTTGACTGTCAGTCATGTACAAAACATCTTTTTACACGTTATCACGTGACACTTATTCACATTATATTTTTACACTGAACAAGCTTCCTGACTTGAAATAAACCACGGACAAGTGGTTTCAACCCGACGACCTTAACCACTCGGCCGCGAAAGTCTTCTGGCGACCGGTGCTATAAAAATCCTTCAATTAGGTTAATTAACCAAATTACGATAAAAAGATGGGAAACATTATGCTTCCCGATTAATTATAGATTAGATAATTAGAACATTAATTAGAACATTACTGTGCTGTAAAATGATTTGAAAACTGTCAATGATAATCAGTACATGGGAGATGTACAAGTACATTAATTTGTAAAACATTAATTTGTTTTAAATCACCAAGCGTGCAATGGTACAGACTGAAATTATTTTTATAATTGTTTCCTTATCAAAAATTTTATTTTCTTCTTCCCGAAATGAAAAATATAGTTTTTATTTATGTATCTATTTACAATTTAATTCAAATCATTTAGTTAACGAAGTTATTTAATTTTAATTAATGATTCAAATATAAAACATAATTCAAAAGTTGTGAAACAAACATCAGGTTAATGGAAATTATAGAAAAAACATAATTTATAAAAGATAATTGCATTATAAGGATGTTTCATATAAATTTGACGGTCTATTCAGGTATTTTTTATAAGAATGAAGTTTTAGTAGGCCCATGGACACAGTATTCACAAAAGCATTGTGTGATATTATACTATTTATAATGTCAATGGTGATCATCCTTTCTATGTGAGATATGAGTACATGTCATTCCTACTTGATTTATATCGGAAACATTTAGGTAGTGTCCGTAGTTTGTTCCTTCATTTCAGGTTGATGATATCAGAGGAAGTGGTAAATGATAATTCTAAGTCATTAAAAATCTTTCTGAACATATTCAAAAATTTAATGTTAGTCAAATTTTTAGTCAATATAGTCTTATCTTCTAAACAATATCAATCCCAATTTTAGTCTAGTAAAAATAAAATATGACCTAGAACTAATTGCAAAAGTTTTGAATCTTTGTTCATTGAATAGGTCTGGTATATGTATATGTCAGAAAAAAAGTTGCACATATAACTCTGTGCACAACTTTTTTTACAAGCGTTCAAAGTTCACGAATTTTAACTTTATATTTTAAGACCCAAACTGTACACCATACACGCGGTTTTTTCCTATGACGTAACAATTTTACGTAGGCACGTGTGTCATTGAAAACTTGTCATATGATTTCGTGAAACTTCCGTCGAAACATAAATATCATTTTTAATCAAAAATAGCGTTTAGATGGCAAAGGTAAGTTTGTTTTGTGTATTTTACATTTACTTTTATAATTTATGCCTTTTTACTTTCACAATAAGTGCCATAGTTAAATATAACTATGATTTTATGATAAAAAATTTTTGGAAATAAACACCAAACCAATATCACCAGTAAATGTAAGTAGATTTGATTTTATTCTATTCCTAAAATAAACGATATATATATATATATATTTATAAGAAAACGATGTTAATAAGACATATTTAATATGAAAACTTTGTATTTTCGACATTATATTGTGACTTTGAAATGAACAAATTTCACGATTTTTTAATCTACGGAAGACAAAACGGGACATAATTTACGTCGTGAATATGCATTATTTTATTATCACAAGGTATTTTATTGTACTGTCGGGGACCATCAAACGAACACTTTTTGAACAATTTGTTCGTGCAAATTTCATAATTTGTAACCTAGAGACCTTAAAATTTGACACAGTTCAGCTAGGTTCTTCACCTAACTATCAAACTAGTTTGTTTATTTCTGATTGTATGGACACTTATATCTGAGGCTGCACAAGGAGGGTATCAAAATTACCTAACTTGTTACCTACACTACAGTACCATGTGTCCGTACATATATGTACATCACGTTGGGTGTTTTGATTTTAGATTTTTAACATGATATACAATATTTCAGCAACAAATGCTGAAGTTTTGGATATTCTATTGTTAAAAATATTACCATTTATGTAGGTTGAAATAAATTTATTTACTTAATTTGACTGACAACCACTGAACAAAGAAAATACTAAATAAAGCATTTTCGGGGCCGTCCGGGTTTGGTGGTTGTCTGGTTTTGGTGGTCCCAAACCAGTATATAAAACAATATTCAGATTTACATGTACGTATATATAAATTTATATTTAGATATATATTTTGCATTATTAAACATGTAAATGTACATAAATAAAATCAATACTTAATTTCAGATAGGACATCCATGATTTACACACCAATGGTCATATGATGATTATCTAATGTTCAGCTGTCTCTTGTATCAAGGTGAGTCATACTTTAAGTATTATCTTTGCACAATTTCTATCTATAATATATGAACAATGTTTGTTTTAACTTGTCCTTTTTTTAAATATGCTATTATGTGAAATGGACCACACCAGTAGCTCTTCATAGGAAATTTGCAAAAATCGCTTCCGAGCTTTCATACTACATGATTGCCCGAAACATACGATACATTCCTTATATGTTCACCTTCCTCGGTCTGTTGTGATTGTATAACTTACTGATTTAATATTTTAAAAATGCAAAGTATAACATAGTACGGATATTTTATGTTATTGCCTACATTTAACACCTATGGAAAGTAATGCCGAATATTCAAATTGGCATTGGCCAAATGACGTCACGCTTTAGTTTATTAATCAAAGTGGAAAAATGAAATGAACGATTATGTCATTTGATTATCGATTCATGCAAAATATACTTGTTTCTTTTAAATACAAAGTTAATATGCTAATATAAATATATGCTAAATTCATACATGATTTCTCACAAAATATGTCTTTTATTTCTATAGATGATACAAGCCACATTACCCAACCATGCTGATGGAACAAACAACGATATGAAGGGCGTTGCATTTCGGTATGTTTATACTGACTACTGTATATTAAATTAATAAAAACTCATGACAATTTCTCTGTAAATATACACATGCTTGCCATTAAGTTTTCGGACAAAGGTTTAATGTATGTTAAATGCAGGGAAATAACATAGGCTATTTAAGGTAGGCTGAAATAAATGCACATTTTATACTGAATATTTCTATACTGAATTTTTTTTTTCAGAAACCCGTTGTGCATTTCTGATTTCGGGATCTACAAGTAAATATCAACATGGCAACAGGTATATTTTGTTTTTACCAATGTCAGATGGTTTATACATTCATCATGTTCCCATGTGTCGATATTGGTCTGAATAGTAAGAAAATCAATACACAAACATATATAAAATAACATATTTCATAAGTTATATACATGTATGATGTATATTCATATTTTACACTACATAATTATTACTATTGTTACTGTGAAATAAAGCATATACAAAATAATAATATATACAGATCTGTAGATTTAAAATATGCTTTCAGATTCTACAACGTGCGTATTTTGTGCGCAGGATATCCAGAATAGGTCCCAATTGTCACTCTCAGAGAGAAGGGAAGCAACAGTGTTAACCATGCTAGCGATCTGAGGAATTCAAGTATACAAGTATACGAACAATTACAGGCCAAATTGTGCACCAAGACTGTAGAAGGGACTTTATTCACAATAGAAACATTTCAAATAGTTCCAATGTTAAGTGTAACCAAGTTAAAAGACCTTTAAGATCAAATGCTTATTTTGCTTTTAAGTGTAATTGCTTGTTCTGTGGTAAGCCTGTAAAGTTGCATCTGGTAAACGTAGATGTTCATCCTGGTAGAAGTTTTGATTTTCAGGAAACACATCGTCGGAACCCACGGTACACATTCCGTATATACTACATTTAATATTATTACCAATACATATATACGGTAAATAGCCTGGGTTACCGAGGATGCAGGAAACAATACAACTCAAATGTTCTGAGAGAAACAATCAAACTCAAATGTTCTGAGAGAAACAATCTGTGGGGAAATGTTGTTTTAAACAGACTGTTGTCAGTTTTGGATTTTCGTCAGATTCGAAGAATTATATTTCAGATCAGACAATGAAAACCCAAATAGTTTGGCATATATATTCAAAAGACACCAAAATGTGATTGGAATAGAGATTTGTTATCTCCTACCATTCCTGCACGCTTTCTCTGGTTGCGACAGTTCTTAAAATAATGTGTAAAAATATAGTGTTCCGGCAAAATGCTGCAATATTTCATTCTTCAATAAACAAAGAAGAAATTATTACAGGTGGTGAAAATGCCATGAGGATATTATATGATGGAGCTAGGGAGATAAATTTGAACAGACTGAGATTTCACAAATTTGTAAGTAAAACCATGTCAAGTTCATCTGTTATTCAAGTTCAAAGCATTCCGCCTACGTCTGATGCTGCGGCGCAACACTCTATACAGTCATATTTTCAAACATAAACATGGATTGGAAATGATAAATTAGATCCAACTGAATGGGGATAGGAACTTCTCTAAGGACTCTTGTACCCACGAAATCTACACAACCAGCTGCTCCAGATTTTCTTTTAAATATCAGATGCAATTGCAAATAATGCCACTCTTAGAAATGTACCTGTCGCAAACATGACCTCGAATGTTCGGTTGGTTGCGGAGAATGTCTTTGTATTAGCTGTTCAAACTGTCGGTCCATTTCAGATATTGATTTTGCAGACATGGAGGACTAGATCTTGTATCGACACAATGCTCTTAGAACTAAGTTGTCAATTTTTACCTGTTTTGTATTGAAATGTATTCATATTTTGTGTTATTATTGGCAATGTACATGCATCTGGCATCTTGTTTTTACATAAGCAATAGAGGTTTCACTTTAAGTTATTAATATAAAACTTTGCAGACAAATATGTTCTATATATTGAACAGTCTCATATTCCTCGCGATGTAAATACAATGTAGCTTGTAACAAAAACAAAAGATTTATAATAATACTCTGTTTGCTTGCCATATGAAGTAGTTCTTTAGTATTGTAGTTATACTCTTTTATCCAGTGTCAAATTATACAAAAATTTATGGACAATATTTTACATTGGTGTCTATCACAAAACAATTAACTTGTACTAGCACCAAACTATGCCCTATAACATAAATGTAGTAAAATGTTTGAAACAATTTAACTCCAAAGGTACAATAGTATTGTACATTTAAAGTTAGATTGTATATTGAATACATACTTATCAATGCTTTCTTATATTTGCTTGTGTTGCGACACACTGTTTGTTTTCTCTAATTGTCAATGTCAAAGTTCACCTATTGTAAATAAAAATGTATTACTATACTGTCTGAAATACAGAACGATAATTTCAAATTTATAGAAGTGGTCTTATATGTTGTAGACTGTTATGTGTTAGTACAAGCATGACAATAACTCTACCATACACTTAAAGTGATTAAAGTGTACATATCGATGTGACAAAAATGTAGTTCTTGTGAATGAAACAGCCTGTATATTCGTGTTCTTTATATTTATTATCACTACATTGTTGCTTGCCAAATTAGGTAGCTCTTCGGTACATTTGTACATTTGTAATATAGTTTTATTCCGTGTGTAGTGACACTTAAATATATATACTACAATTTCTCCATAGACCGGGCATAGTATTTTGCATCTGTAGTTTTGGTAATTGTTACTCGCTCTTAATTATACTTACTTGTTGTTGTTGTTTTTTTTTTTTTTTGCTTGAAACAAACAAATTATTCAAAATGCGTTGGATGTTCAGAATGTTAGCTAAACAAAAGTGTACCTGAATTATTCAACATTTATCTAAAACATAATTTACAATACACATGTATACCCATTTTATTTCATATGAATACAGTTGACATAATTTACAAAGTACTTCTTCATGCATAAATATGTTATTATGTATTGTTTTTACTGTAAATATACATGGAATGGATGATTTGCTGCTTATATATCGGAATTTGACTGGTTAAAAATTTTAACATAAAGTGGGTGGGGTAATTTGACGCCAGTTTGTCATAGAATTGCCTACCAAATTTTTTTTTTAATTTTAAATGCATAAATTTTTGCATGAACATGGACAAAAATTTGTTTGTATGAAGTTTGCATGTAATAAATATGTTTAACTTATATGTAGAAGTGTTTTTTTTTAGTATCATCGGAAATTAACAAATTACGCCGATTTTATAACTGAAATTTAAGGGTGTCAACTTGAAAGCTAGAATTATCACATTTCCCCTTCAGCAAAAGAGTGCAACTTTTTTCCTAATATCAAGCAGATATGGTACCATCATAAAATATCAAAACAAAAACTTTTGCAATTAGTTCTAGGTTAGCTTGATTTTCGGGCTAATTTGACTAGACTATTTGTAAACCATTTAAATGCTTTTGTATGTTTTCTCACACGTGTTATTCAAAGTAAATTCCTAAGAGAATAGAAGCAATTCGATTAGAAATACAGTCTAAATAATCTTTTGCAAATGTTTTGTTTCTGAATTTTAGAAAATATAAGAATATAGAAGTAAATCATTCTGTCATATTTCTTGATTATCATTGGTAAGCCCTTTAATAATAGATAGACGTAAAAAACCTTTTCTTATGTTCCAATCTCGAATGCGAACCTTATTACTACAGTATGTACATGTACGGATCTAATGATGAAGTTGCGTGACGATGTCATACATCTTTCATATGAACAAGATTTGATCATTATATCTTATTAACGAAAGTCTTTAATCCTCAGAGACAACCATTGCCACAAGAAGTGAAACGTCTTTTACATCGTGATTACAAGACAATGAAACATGGCATAAAATATATGTATAAATGTACAAGTCCTTAGATATGTGTCAGACTAATATCTATTCATATTTGTATAGGTAATGAAATGTATATAATACACATTATGATAAATCATCAGTTAAACATAAAAATGAGAAAAACTTAACTATCATTTAGTTATATAAATGACATAAATTACACGTAAATTTTATTTGAAAGTTTTATTTGAAAATTCTAGGGCGCATTAATACACACATTTTCCCTCTAAAGTTTTGAAATGATTATTCTCTTTTTGACTCATGTGAACATGGACATATGTAAATAACCATGCTTAGGAGTTTGCTGTCCCTTTTAGCAAATTACGTACATATATTTTATTTGAACAAAACATGTTTGTTAAAGTTCAAACATACCGTTTAAGGCATTGCTTCAACCTATCATATCTTGCGAAATTTCCACTTCAGAGATATAATTTAAGATTAAACAAATATAAGTTCAGATATACATTACACATTGTTGACGGCGCAAAGTCATGCATTGTTTCCTTTACACTTACGGTCACTCTATTCACAAAGAGTACAAAACATTATAAATATACGTTATTTGTAGACAAGAGTATTTCTACATTTAAAAGTAAGAGCTTGAAAATCGCCGGAGCTGAGGGGTGTAAGAGATATTGCAGTATATATAGTATATCTCTTGAACAGATTCAATTGAAAACCGAGTCTACAAGTTCCACTTCCTTAACTATTTGTGTTTCATTTGTTCTCAAGTGACTATATTTTCCAAATATTAAGTATTCTATACAGACTAGTGATCATGTCAATAAATTGTTTTCTTTACAAATATGACACATAATGTATTAATTAAAGACAAATTTAAATACATGGTTTTATTAGTACAGAAAAGTAGATGTACAATAAAACATTCTACTTCAGTAATGTTAGTATATTAAACACATTTGTGATCATGTCAAGAGAGCGCGTTTTCCGTGAAGCGCTCCATATAATCTATAATACAATTATTATTATAATGTTTTTAGAACAAAAAAAATATTGTAAATTCGCGTGGTTTTCTCTCATAAAAGGACTTTTTGTGAGAATTATCGGAAATAATTATTATTCTGATGTAAAACATTAATAACAACCAGTTTCATAAGCCAGAGTGTTAAACCAAGACATAAAATTCTCGAATAGTGTCTTGTCATCCCTGCGTTTTTCAAAACTGCAGTTAAACGTGGTCAATATTATATCCGGCAGCAATATTAATGTGTCAAATGCAATATTGTACACTTTATTATGCAGTAAAAGTGTATTGTCTTCATCTGTTTTAGTAAAGGGTTAATTGTTTATTTTTCGTTGACATTCGAGTCAGTTGAACGAATACATTACATTTAAAAGGGACAGTATGAGTACGTAATTAGCAAATAAAACATATTGCCAACATTTAATGCTATAACTGAAACAAGACAATATGCCATTTCATACTTGCAAAGTCTTACGTTCTTTACATGACCTATATATTGAGGACAATTCAAGTCAATCTTTTCTTAATTTTAATCACGTCGCTAAATAAAGTCCGAGGTAGTCATGCTTTGAAATCATTTTATAAAAGACTTAAGATACCTCTCTTAGATCTCATGAAATGAGGAGAGTCAATTTAATCTAATACATATTTTAATTCATTGAAACCTGAATAGCAATATCATCATAAAAAATTCAAATTTTGGTGAATCTCACATTGGTCAGATCCACAAACTTGGAGTTTTAGCTCATTATTATGCAATAATTTTATACTAGTATTTAATATATCTTATAGAAACTGAGATTATGATTATATACTGTTTTGAAAATACAATATACTGCATAATATCAGATTCACAAAAGCGCATTTCAAGATCAATTCAAAACAGGCTAACAATACCTTAAAAATTGGTGTCTACCTCAGTGTCTGCTCACTGATTACAAAGATGCTACATTTTCAATCAATCATTTTGTCCAAAAATATTTTGTCTTTATCATTTATATTTTGTTTTCTTTACCAGCTTAAACACAAGTTCGGCTACTTTTGACTTGAAGATTGTTGTTGTTCGTTCTGTACATTTTATGACAGCTAATTAAAGCAATGGCATATTGTTGACAGAAATGTCAGATTTGTACACATTGTATCTGTTTAAACTATAAGTTGACAATACGCATCTTATCATTATAAGCACTTCTTTTTTCGGCTGACTAAGTTTAAGTATATACGATTTTTCATTATAAAACAATTATATCTATTGCAAATTGTTTTAAAGTAGATCTAGATTATTTTAATACACACGTCTTGCTGTTGCTTGCACTTTCCAGGACTGCCCATGAAGAGGTTCGATCAAACAAATCCGGCAACGTTTTTAATTTGCCGTTTTGGACTTTCCTTAGGGATTCTATTTGTCTTTATTTCATATACATGTTATTGCTGACATTTTATTGACGTATATTCATTAATCTACTCAAAATAAGACAGCTTTGAATTAAGTTATGTCAAGTAATCATTAAAAGGTCAGACAGCACCACAATCTGCCATTCTGTGATAGAAAAGAAATTAATAAACCTACACAAAAAAGTTGTAGAGACATCACCGTGACAACTGTGCCGTTTAACGAATATAATAAACAGTTCTCTTTTATTTCATATACGATTTTATCAGGATCTAAATTTCAATGTAAAACTATCCATTTAAAAATTAAGGACTATTTGGATAATATAACGTCATCATTGCTAATGAAATGTTGAACTCTACTTTTTCCGATTTTTATTTTGTTTGTCTATTATATTATTAAAAGATATTTCAGCAGTATAACTTCAGATTCATGCTAATTCTCATGAAAATTTTGAAAATGTATTTCAAGGTTAAACATTCTGAAGCAAACAAAATAGTAGTTTACACATTGCGAACGACACTTACAAGCGATGTAAATTAATAAAAGGTCAAAATATACAAATATATCCCTTACTACGTTAGTCACGCAGTAGAAATATAATAATTAATTATGAAAATCTGTCAGAAATCATGCAAATTACTACCTTTATCTAGAATAGTTTTACTTTTCCTAAAAATCTTGTTTGGAAGTTTGATTTTCTTGAAATAGTTTGGCTAAACTGGAAGCATGCAGCTTAAACTTTTAACACAGCAGTTTGCCTCAATTTGACATAATTATAATATCTCAACAATTTTCACTGCTTTATTTGTACCTACTCAAAATACATTTTCAGATTTGATGTGTACGTGTCATTTGCAGCAACCTAGCAATTTCCTATGAGATCGTCAATAAAATAGAAAAAACAGCAATAGCTAATGGTGATAAAATCATCTACTTATTGTTTTAGTCCACAATCGATGTGATTAGTATGGCATGATTCGTAATAACAGTTTTATTGATCTAAAGGATTGTTTCCTGCATTTCCTGATGTATCCAATTAAAATTATACGGTAATCGGTGTTATTCTTCTGACTATGTCAATGAGAGTTCAATATGCGAATAATCTTAAATTAAAAGAATAGACAATAAAACTATCCAAACAATTATATCAATTGGACGTAAACACATTATTATATAACATTGCTGTTTGTTAAGGGTCATCTATGCAGACGCATAAATATAGTGAAAGATAGTTTTATGATGTCTAAAATTAATTTATCTATTCATTAACTTGTCCATAGAAAAATGATTTGTCATCGGCTGTCTTGAAACAATATAAAGAGAGAAAGAATTGCCAGTTCACATTTTGAGGTAAACAAAATATAGTTTTAAATGAATTTTGCTTATAAATTCTATATTATATTTGAAAAACAAGATCAACAAGGAAGGGCGATATGTTATTAGTTACAAATATTGACAGAATATATGCCCTTATATTAATGGTTGTTTGTATAGGCTATGGTAATTTTGCAAATAACCGTTTATACACGGCCATATTAGCTGTCAAATATATTTTATACGAATCTATAATACTGCAAACTTACTTTTTAAGAGAAAAAATGACTGCCGTGCATATGAAATTATATAAAAGATTTTCAAAATGATAAAAGATTTAACAAACTTGCATCATTATAATATTTAATATACTGGCAATTAACGTTCAGCCAAGCAAACCATATTAGTTTGTGAGGCTAAGCGACATACAAGAAAACCGTTTTTAATCCGAAACTAATCAAAACACACAACAGGCTTTATGATATTCGCCGTATGAACACATCTGCGGATGTTTTTAAATTCAAAATTTCGCTATTTTCGTATTTAAATGTTGAATTTTGCCTAAACCGGTGCTAGGGTCGTGGACGGTATTTTACACTCGACAATACCGTCTATAACAGGCTCAATCAAACCGAGCCTGCAACATTTTCTATTGTTTTGCCGTGTTGGGCTCTTTTTATGGGTTCTTATTGTCTCTATTTTTGCTAACATCTTTGTATCAAATTTGTACATAACATCAAGTGTATACTAGTACGAATTTATTTAAAAATTAGAATGAATCATACCGAGAACATTTAAAAAAAAGATGTAAAAGTAATTCTAAATATATCTAAGTTTCACGTTGTCAGTCGTACACATATTCTAATAAATTGTTTATATACTGGCTGTTTTTTTTGCTTGGTACTACTTGTTTATACCGCTCCAAGATACATGCCCTTATATAATTTATATAAATGCTTCTTCTTTCAGATCAATGGTACCAAAGTTCAAAAGATAATGTTTCTTTATATATATGCGGATATTCATTGTTAAATTACCACATCAATGTTCCAAATGTTGCATGAAAATCTATCAAATTTTACCGTATGCATTAAAAAATTCGCCTTTTATAATTTTCTTGATAATATTCCGCATTATTTCAGGTTATTGGCTATATATTAAACTCGTCCTTATTTTATATATTTACTTGTGATATAAACATTAAGAATGTGTTTTCTAGAACTATTTTCTTGGAGAAAAATCTACAGGATTTTATGTAAAAATAATATAACACATTTTTCGCCGAATTTTTTTTGGGTAAAAAATGTTTTTTTACTGGGAATTTCAGAAATTCTAGATAAAAAATGCTTAAAATTACCATGATGTAAGATTAAAGGGTTTTCATAAAAAATCATTTTTCTAATGTTTTGGGGGATAAAATGTATTTTTTTTTATTAAAAAACACTATTTGAGAGTGGTACAAAAATTTAAAAAGTGGGTCCTAGTCATATGTAAATGGAAAGGTGGCTACAGACCACCTGAAAACTTTAAATTTTCATGGAAGTAGATGTTGTTTTTTTTATCTGCTATGTGACAATGATGGCTGCGTCCTGTGAACGTTGCCTTTGTCGTGTTGATCTGTTTTGCTTCGTTTTTTTTATTCCTTGACAAATTAAAAAAAGTACTTATAAATATATTTATTTGAACATAACACTTTTGCATTTTTTATGAACATTTCAACTTTAGACTTCATGAAATACACCATAAACTAATTTGTTTATGAAAGAGATATATGAACTTTTAAATAAAAATAAAACCACATGTTAGGACCTCACTTTACTTGATGGTGTATGGGATAAAAATTATTCGTTAAACATTAGTTTAGCTCAATTACATTTATAAAACCATGCTCTTTAGAACCACACATGTCTTCAACATCGGAGTAAAAACCAACAAACCAAATGAATAAACGAAACAAACAAAAAAGATTAAAAAAATAAAACTATAAATTTCATTTTAATTTTAAACTATAATTTTTTTAAAAAAAAAATTTAAAAAAGGGGTTTAACCCCCCGGAAAGCCCTTAACACAACAAAAATTTTATGAAATTCTAGACTCCGTTTTTATTAACCTTTTACAATTAGGGAAAAAGCCATTAAACAATACACATTTTTTTCAAATAGCAATTTCGAAAAATATCAATGAATAAAAAAAAATCTGATAAAATTTAAATTTTTTTTTTTTAATTTAAAAAGTACTTTTTAAAATAAAGAAAAAAAATCGGGTTGGAAATTAGTTCCCGGGACGAAATTTTCCGTTTTCCTTTATAAAAAAAAAAGAAATGGACGAGATGTGAAAAAACATAAAAATATTAATAAAATTCCTTTTTTAAAATTTAAAGAGAAAAACTTACCACGTAGACGACCTTTTTTCTAAAGTTAACCCAAACCCAAAGATTTGTATGGGAAAAATCCTCCCTTTGTATTGGGGGTCTCCTTTTATTGAGTTTTAACGATAAGAAAAATTTTAAAATTTGTTTGCAAAACTATGGGTTTTCTTCTTAAAGATTTAGAATTCAGTTTTTTATTGGGTTTCTTTTTTTTAATTGGGTGGAAATATAGGGGAAATTTTTAAAACTAAATATTTTAAATTTCAAAAGTATTTTCATCCCATCCTAATTTTTTTTTAAAGTTTTTTTATAAATGGGCCAACTTCGTAAAGTGTGTATGACAATTAAAATGTACAATTTGAGATATCTGAAATCAGCTTGTGTTATATTTTACATTTTATTTGTGTCAAAACCTGCTGTTCTATTTTGAGATACCGTAAATATAAATTAATGTTGATATAGGAAATAAAGTATTGTGTAGAAGTAACTGCATACATTAGGCGATTCATTTTGAATAATAATTAACTATTAAAGAACTATAAAAAAGCAATATCATTTCTAAAAGTTGGTTTAAGTATACATGGGTCTACTTGTTCTAGGGCTAACATATATTCCCCTTGTTTATCTAAAATAAATTACGTATTGACGTTTTGCTTGAAATTCAGCATAATATATAGCATTTGTTATGGGCAATAAAAGATAACAAAAATATGATGATATACGAAGAACTTTGTCATGAAAGTAAAACTGTGTCCTAAAATAAATAAAAAAATACAGTTTATAATACTTCATAATGCTTATAATAAAAATATTTTTTATTATAAGTCTTTTCGTATTTCACGTGTGTGATTTAGTGCCTTAAGAAAATTGGGTTTGAGAATGCTTATGAATTATCTGTTTCCGCTAATGATGTACTGGCATAAAAATAATCTTAAAGGTTGCATAATCGACGCGGAATAAAATACACACGGCTGCTTTAGTTAAGCCTATGTATAAAGTATGAGCGAACCAGAGGCTTACCAGCTATATGCATTAACATTTGCAAAATCAATGTAATGCTCAAGTTCAGCATAGCCATATTGTTTAATATTATTAATATTGTCATATTATTCTTGTTTGACTGGGAAAATAGTTCGAAACATACTTAAAGTATTCAAACCATCTCTTAGCTAAACTTAATCACAGGCATAACAGCATAAAGACTTTGAGACTAACGACCCCTCCTCCCTTAAGTTATCTACCACTTAACTAACAATAATTACATAAGTCAATAACCATACACATGATTATACGATTGTGTTTGTTTTCATTTTTAAGAAAAAAGCCAACAAACCTAATAACTTGTGATTCAAACTAATTAATCAATTGATGCTACTAATCCTCAAAAGCAGGAAACCGATTTAACGATTTCTCATTACCCAAGACAAGATCAATACACTTAAGTATGTCAGAGCCTGCCTTATATCAATTAAATTCCACAGTCAAGTTATTCTTTACATGCAATATAGTTATCACGTAATTAGGTAATGCTATTTTAAATCAAGGTTGAATGTGAATACAAGTCTGATAATTTCACAGTAAAAATTATCAAAATAAGATTTCACATTTACCGATGAAGAATCTACTTGTACTTTTTTTTAAAATACTTCTCCGTGTGGTACCTCGCATTTTATTCGCCTACAAAAATCTGTGAACTTAGACATTATTATGCACGTTTGAAGCAAAACAAACTGAATGTATAATTTTCTAAATTACAAACTAATAGATCAAACGTTCGATTCATTTAATTCACTGATCACACAGGCTCCTAACATTTTTATCCATGTTTATGCAAAACTTCTTTGGAAGGCATTTGGACATATTTAAGTATCCTACAAGCAACAAATGAATTGCATAGTGTAGACTATTGGGAGATTAGTAAATAACCAAACTTCGTAAGACAGCCACATTCCTAGTCGTTTGTTAAATGTCTTCACTACAATATATATTTTAACGATCCTTCTTAAGCTCTGTTCAAATGTTTTTCTAGAAAGTATCTGAACTCGAGGATTCCAGAGGGGAAAATAGATTTTATTATGCAATGGCATATTTAAGAAATACTCGTAATAAATCATATAAATCAAAACATTCTTGCATGTATGTAAAATCAACTTTTAATTGTAGATAAAATTACTTGTATTATAATTGTTAATCAACTAATATTATGTTAAGTAACTATGTTTTACTTTTCAAATAAAATTCTCTATAATGGAACGTTGATAATAGAATAAAAATTATGTTGATAGTACATGTATTCAGAATTAGATATAAAAACAGTCCATGAAAAAATTATATATGGGTGTTGGCAAGTGTTAGATACATGATCTGATATGACATATATTTATATAGCAGATATAAATGTTTAAGGAAAAACATATTTTTCATGATATATATGTTCGAACTATATGACTTAGAACTTAATTAGCATTTTGCAAGCAATATTTTATTAGAATGTCCAAATGAATCAATTATAATATATTGTTTTGTTTTGTTACTTTTTTAAATACCTGTTGAAAATGTCCCCATTGTAGAATTATCCACATTAAAGTTTGAAATTTATATAAAATATTATCATGAATTAGTTTCTATGTTTTTGTTTGCAAATGCTTCCTTTTTAATTTCTTGCATGTTTGCTATTACAATAGATAATTATCAAAAATTATACATTACATCTAAGTATGTAATTTAAGGATTGGAAAGAAAATTCTATATATCTCTATTGAATAGATCGTAACTTCAAATTCTGCCCGTTAAAATATTCAAGTATCTGTGCAAATAGATTCTTATTTCTAATATTCCAAACTTGTAGACATAATATTGATTTTAATTTAAGCGCGTTGTAGTCAAACTTATTATTCAAGACGAGTTCCTAACAGAACGCTATATGTTATATACGTATGGCATCTGCAATTACCTAAATCTGAAAAAAAACATTTTATTTTAATGCGTAATAATTTAATTCAACTGTCGTGATAAATGATTTTAAAAAATCAATTTACGATAATACTTTCACAATTTTCGTTAGTGCATGACAGAATACTTTACAATATAATTTCATGAAGCTCTTTTTATTCGTTTATTTTATCAGAACCATTTATAATGAAAACATGTTCGTATAGTTAATGTCAAATACTTTTATTTCAGTCGTTAACTATTACATTTAAGTGCTTTATATCAGAATTTCACTTAAATAGAGAAGATTTTTATCAGAAGAAGAATTACGGGTTTTGCCTTATTTTTGGTCTCGCTTGCTGAACAATAACAAAGAAAGAAAGACAATTCTATAATAACATGTTTTTTCAGAAGAAATACACATATTTGATATTTATGGACACATTCTTTTTAAACATTGACTATACGCATTTATGAAAAGCAGAGATCTCTGAAGACCATTTGAAACAAAATATAAATTTATTTAATAAAAGTTCCAAGGTTGCAGATTATCTCCCACGCATTAAGCCTGCAGTTCTAATTCAATAAAGATTGACAAACAACATTTCTAAATCCCTTTTATATTAGTCGATTTTGTGATGCACATAACGGAAATAAAATCAAAGATTCATACCTGAATGCATATAAATATATTGTATGCCAATAGGGTTTCTAAAGCAGCTCTTATTACAAACGTTTTATTTATTTATACAATTGCATTGCCTTTGCATTCAGATATACAATATTGACATCATTTCAATCTTGTTTTATGGATAATGTAGAGTGGCATGAATAAATAAATATACGTTTAGATCTACTGTATAATAAAGTAGCTCAGAACACTTAACAATGTGAAAATAAAGAGCGTCGAATCTCAAATTCATTTAAATGTATTTACTGTTTATTTAAACATATGCTTTTTCAGAGTCAAAAGTAAAAATATAAATGTATAAATGTGACGGGAAAATTACAGTATCAATTCATCTATGATTTTGCGTGTAAAAACATTATGATTAAATGTTATTTTCATTTATATCAACAAAAATGATTCATTTTAATAATTGCATAACATATTGCAATTGCCGAATGTAATGATGAAAAAATATTTAAACGTATATTAAATAAAGCTTGATCTTTTGCTCATTTAATTAGTATTATATATGTAAAGACACAACGCACGTTTTTCTTGCTATAGAAAAAAGTGTTGTTTTGAGTGATGTTTTAGGTATAAACAAGACATTTCGCTAAAGGCGATGGTTGTTCCCCAAACCAGCTCGTTTGTCGATTGTAATTCAAGACATTTTGTATTTATTTTATATAATGCAAACATATACAATTATGATACAGTAACAACAACATAATATAAAACGGGATGGAAAACGAAGTCAAAGACTTGAGTAGATTCCTTTACTGTAATTCAAGACATTTGTCCTGTATGAGCAAAATCTATTTTGAGCATCAGAGACCTTGTCCCAAGTGAATAACCTTTATAATTATAACCAAAATGTTTAATAAAATGATGATAAGATACAACAAATATTTTATTCCTTACAAGAAAAATATCTAATATTCATTTTAATATTTTTTTGTTTCATATTTTGAAGAAGAATGTTTCGAAACAGCAATGTTTTTTTCAAATTGAAAAAGTCACAAATAAATTTTTTTTTATGCTAGCGGGAAAGGGGGAAAAAAAAGTTTTTATTTTTGGGGGGTTTAAAAGACATTAAACTAATATTTTGAATTTAAGGTTCTTATTTAGTTTTTAATGAAATCAAAGTAATAAGACAAGTGTTAATTTTTAAAATTTTTTAAATCAGTTCAATGTTTATCTATTTTTAAAATAATAAAACGAGACAATATTGTCAAAAAATTCATAAAGCAAATTGAATTTTGTTAATGCACATAGAAAGATACCGACGTCAGATGAACTTTTTTGAAAAATATTCAAGCTTTACGTTTCAGGAAAACACAAAAAAATGGTTGTCAAAGTTCTAACAAAAATTTGACATATGTTTATTGATCGACTATAAACAATATGGTCAGAAGATATTATCAATTAATTAAGTTTGAAATTTACCACTAACCGGGCTGGGGGGCGTGGGGGATTTTGCATTTTATTCATTACCCCTCATTTGTAAGACTCAACCCAAACGAGTCGCAATTTTCAGAAATGTTGTTGTGTTTAATGCTTCCAAAAGATCACTTTGTTTCCCAGTTTTTTATACTAACATTAGCAGGGTCAAGTGCTGGGGTGGCAGCTGAAAAAGGTTCCCCCTACTTACTTCAGTGTTTTTATTTTTTTGGCCCCTTTCGGTCTTTGATTCCAAAATTTTAAAAGTTGAGATTGAGTACAGCTCAAGACGGTGCTGGGGGGGGAAGGGATGTTGCACTAATTCATTATCTCTCATGTACAGGCTCAATCAACCGAGTCTGCAATTTTCATGTAATTGTGTTGTGATTAATGCTTCCGAAGGATCACTTTGTTTCCAGATTTTTAAGTACAAAATAATCAGTTTTACTGTCGCTTTAAATGTGAATCGATTGATATATTACTTTGCTTCGTATAGCATTATTAAGGAAGACATTCCGTGACATTCCGAATTATTATCATTGGATTGAAAACAGCTCATGAGCGTGAAACAAGCATACCGAAATGAAATTGATTTATAGTTGTATTATTAAAAGTAACTGTTGCGTTTTCAGTTTAGAAAATAAAGACTGATTTTTTGTAGGGAATTATGTGTATATATGTGTATTATTTTGTAAAACACTTCATTGTGTGTAATAAATATCAGTATATATGTAGCACAAATGGCGTTAAACGCTTGTATGTATCAATACTTAAGAATGTCAAAAATGTTATAAATGAAATAATTAAACCTCTGCAATAGACAGTTATTGACGGAAGAAAATATAAATCACGTTGATATAGATAATATTTGTTTGTCCGCTTGTTTGTTTGTTCGTTTGTTTGATCGTTTGAAAACAGTCTATACCTCACTTGGAATTTTAATAGTTTAAACAACTTTCAAAAGCTCAAAGTGCAAGAACAAATAAAACAAAAATCTCACTTTAAAGTATTTGACAAAGTAGACAAAGTGAAACAATTTGAGGGGCATACATAATCAGTAATTATAAAGACAAATTAAGGACTTTTTGCTTCTGTTATGAAATTTACAATATCATAACAGACATTTTTTTTTCAAAAACATGCACACATACACCAAGGAATATACTGTTTATAGATATACCGTATTTAACGACTGAGTGTCCACTAATCCTTTTTTATTTATACCGAATCCTCATTAATACTGTATTCGATTTGAAAGTTTAAATTATGTTATGCAAATATTTCATGATTTCTAAATTCAAGAACTAAGTAAATATAAGTATAACATTACATTCTTCTTGTTTATAACCAACCCTATGTCTTTATTCTTAAATAAAAGTAAAAAGTGGTTTTATAGTTTAAACCCGAATGCGAACCTAATTACTACAGTATGTATGGATTTAATGATGAATTTGCGTAACCATGTCATACATCTTCCTTATTAACAAAATTTGATAATTATATTTTATTAACGCAAGTGTTTAATCCTAAGAGACAACCAATGCCACAAGAAGTAAAACGTCTTTTTTATCTCGATTACAAGGCACTATATATAGAAAAGGAATACTATTACAAGTACATTATATAATCAATTTGTCGAATTGATATTTAAGACATATCTTTTTATGCTTGTTAATGGTATACATAATTTATAATGTTGTAACAAAACAATGGTAAAACGTTGAAATAAAAATAAGCAAGACGAGATCATTAGTAATATTAATGTCATAAATAACTAGTAAACTTCATGTGAAGGTTTTATTCAAAAAATCCAGGTTATATTAATACACACATTCTTCTTCGAAACTTTTGATAATAGTCTGTCTCTTCTTGAACAAATGCTACTTCGCTGTATGTTGAATTGTACATATCATGAAATTAATATAAATAATAATTCAACAATATGGTGTCAAAAGGCATTGGATTTAGAGATTTTATAAATTATTTTTAAAAAGCTAACATATTCCCTAGTTATAAACGGCATTCTGTGATTGAATTATATCTATATCTTTTTTTTTTTTGAAAGTAAATGAAGTTTGTACGTGTAGTTTGCTATTTGAACGGTGCGTATTATTTGAATCAAGAGGCAAATATGTCAGTTCATGTTTACATTACACATACATTTTTGGAATTGTAATGCAGTACAGTGTTTTTCTTTAATCTTTCAAATTACTGCCTGCAATGAATTCACAAAAGTACAGCGATATGTAGACAAGAGTCTGTGTGCATTTTAGTTAGCCAGAATATCGCCGGTGTTTGGGGACTTGTGATATGATGCAGTAAACAATATCTCTCTTGACAGACTCAATCAAACTATTTCTACAAGTTACACCTTTAAGATTTTGTTTTCATAGCTCTCGAGGGATCTCAATTTTCTTTTAGTATATTATACAAACACGTGGTCATCTCAATAAATTGTTTCCTTATAAATATGGAATGTACAGTATTCACTTATTCAACTAGAAAATAACTTTCGTGTAGCTTTTTTACTTAAGTTGCGAGTAAGTACTGAACATACACTTATAATTAGTGGCGGATTAAGGATCGGGCTTCAGGGCTGCATGGATTCATTGATTGAAAAAATTCTTATTGAATATATGTGTTTGAAATTATTTTTTTTTTACAATTGAAAGGCAGTACTTTAATAATATCACTTTACTTTGGAAAATCTTCTATTATTCAGATTAGTATATTGATCAAGTGTTTGAAAATTATTTTTATCAACAGTCGCGCAAACATTGGTTAGTGTGCTGTTTTTTTGTAAATGCTTAATACTAAACACCAGGGGAATTCTATTTTAAATACCTTGCAAACACTAACCTGTAAAACCATCCACAATTTATCATAAACAGCACTAGAAAGTCAAGGAAATAACACCAATTTAATCTCATATTTCAAAATTTTCTCAGTCTATGGGAGGGGACACCCCTCCCAGGCCCACCCCAATTACAGATATTTTTCATAATTCCATATCATGAAAATATATAAAATTATATATAAAATATTTACGAAAATATTAGTATACACATATATAAGCATAAGTACATTGCCACTCATAAGATGAGCTATAAAACACATACATTACAATATTTGTCACATGAACAAGGTATTGGCCCTATCTTCAAACATGTACAAGTTTCGCCTGTTGCATTATTTTTGTCAAAATATTCCACCCCCCCAGGAAACCATGTTCTGTATCCGCCCCTGATTACATATATATACATTTCCTTTCTATTACAGAAGCCTAAATGTGCAAATAAAGCAATGTTATTTAGCAATGTTGGCATCTTAAACACATTTATGATCATGTCAATAGAACATGTTTTCCAAGAAGCGCTTAATATTTTCTATAATACAATAATATTTCGGGAAAAATACCATTCATTGTAAAATCGCATGGTTTTGGCTCATAAAAGGGCTTTTTATGAGAATTACCGGAAAGAATTATTATTCTGATATAAAACATTAATAACAACCAACTTTTATAATCTAGACTGTTATATCCAGGCTTAAAATTCTCGTGAAATGTCACGTCATCCATGCATTCTTCAAACCTGCAGTTTAGAATTGAAATCCGACAGTAGAATTTTTTCCCGAAATTCTACTGAAATATTGTGAAAATGTTGTACATAAAAAGTGTACTGTCTTCATAAGTTTTGATCAATGGTAATTGAGCCAGATGATTGAATACATTGTATATGTTACATTTAGCTTCAAATATGAACATGGAGTAATTAGATTCGAAATGCTTCATTTTATAATTGACTGTTTTGTACAAAATCCTTTAATCAAAAGTAGAGCTACGCAATTTAGACAAAATCATTTTTTAACGAGTTAACTGAAGTTATGCGTATTCATAAAATGTATTCTTATAAATTATTCAATAAATAAAAGTCGGAAGAAACCAACAGTGTCACAATTATTACGCAAACTGCTTGTCTAAAAGATTACATTTACAAAACACGAACATTACTATCATCATAGTTCAGACAGACACCATAAATAACGCATTCCCATTTTACTAAAATATGAGAAAAATATTCTAGGACGCAACATAAGAAACATTAGAAATACCAAATTGATTGCCTAACAGAGGTCGCAATATAATAACATCTGACGTTGCTTTCCATATGAAGAAAAATATATACAACGACAAACTTATCTGCTAAAATATGATGTTATATAATATTTTTGTTTTTGATTAGGATTCTTTTGACATAAACTGAATATTGTTGACTTAGATGAGAGTTTATTAAAAGGATGTTCACACAAAAACTAGAAAGTAAGATTATTCGACTTATGGTGTTTTTTTGTGTTAAAAATGTAATTTCTAAGGTCAAAATTTAGACATGATTATATGGGTATCTCATCTTTACTTTGTCAACTTAATACTTTGTTGTGTTTCTAAATTTCATTCATCTTATTCGGAGGCAATTTCCACACTTCAATACACAGAATGTTACAAATATTAAATATTTCTTGCACAGTTTTAAAATTAAAATCATTAAAAGATCTCCGTTTTAATACTTCATTCGTAATGTAATTTGAGACACAAAATTGATGATGTTTAATTGCTGCAATTTTTGAGAGGTGCATTTTGCGTCGTTGATTTCCCCGGGGAAATTTAACTTGTCAGAATCACCTGAAAAGTGCATGAATTAATGTAATTGGGTCATTGTTGGAAGTGTAAGAAAGGCAAATTTGTAATGCAAGATTTTTCAATGTTAATCATGTTAGCACTTTAACTCCTTATATATGTGTGCATTTCTTGAAAATAGTGAGCATGTACAGCGTTTTCAAATGCAAACAAAGAGTGAATTGTGACAACATGACTTTGATGTAAAGGGTTTTATTTATTGCTGAAAAAATATTGAAAAATCTGGTAGAAATTTCATTTATTTAATTAATCAGATGTTTATTTTCGCTAAAACAGATATTGTAACAGATGCGACAAAGTACTTGTTTGGCTATCTAAAATGTGTACACCTTCGCAGCAAAATAAACACAATTAATAAAACAACTGTTAATTGCTACAATAAAATCTATATCATCTCTTTTTTTAAATTGATATTTTGTATTAAATAGTTTTGATCTCCACTGTTAAAGGAAATCAAAACTATGCATATAAAAACATCATGCTTTCTCGCACAATTTCTAGAATCTAACATCTCAAATACTGATTTCTTATAGCAGTCCTGGTAATGTACTTTTAATCGTGACCTATAGAAAAAGAAAATATCAAAACAGTTTTTATGGTTTGTTTGTATACAATCAAAAGACAACCAAAAAATATGAAAACTTGTACGTTTTTCATTATTAACGTTGATCAATTTATAAAACTGAAATTTCCAAAACAGTTTTTCTCTATCCAGCTGACGCTCGTTATGTACAGCAAAAACTACAAATATTATGTACATTTTTGATGTATTCGCCATTAAACTATCAGAAATAAAGGACAGCTCTATTTCATCTCTCATTATTTTTTACAAGAAATATTGTTGTGAGACTGAGACACCGAGAAATCTGTCTGTAAAGAATATATGAGTTGTTGTCTCATTAGCTTTAGGCTAAAATTGTCTATGTTGTAACCAAAAGTAGTTGGTGGTTATAAATATTTTATATCAATATCGTAAATCTGTTTCCCAACCAACGACCTATAATTGTGTATAACAATATCACGCTATTGCATTGTCTCTAGTTGTATCCTTGTGTCGAACTAGTAGTTGAAATATGTTTGTTAATAGGAAGCACATCTTTTCTCGTATCAAAATGTTTCTTTAGATACAACACGTCAAAAGATGCTGGTGTTTTGAAAGTAAAACGATAATATTATACTTTTTTCATCTGAAAGGATAAAAACATATTTTTCTATGACTTATAAATTAAGACATTAATTGAAAATTGAATCCAACATTCATTTACTATTTCTGTTCAGGAAATTGTCGAGACCTAGATCAACCTGGCAACTTAAGACTTGTTTCATCAGACTTGAAAAAATGTTTCAAGTCTCGTTATCCAAATTAACCCGATTGAGTCCCTTTAAAAGATTCAAATTCATGCTCAAATTGTTTTTGTTACTAGTATAACATATAACAGTTATAATCATATACAAATTCCTAACATTTACATGAAAGAAAAAAGAATGTTAAAAATGCTTTATTTAAGACCAATGTGACCGCAATGTTTGTTAGGTGCAACATTCAATTTCTACACATGGAATTATCTTATCTAAATAGTTCCTTGCACATAATATTAATTTCTTAATTTAGAATTTAGTTAAATGTTAAGATGCCATATAAAAGGTTCTTTCCAAAATAACAATTAATATGTTTGTTTTTATACTCAGGAGAACCGTTTATATAATTTTAATGTAAATGATTTATATTTTCATCAAAAATAATCAATGTCATGTTACGGCAATTTAATAATGTTAAATGGAGTCACTGGAAGATTCCGGTTTCATTTACATTACGTTTGTCATTTAATCCCTAAATATTACATAATCAAGGCATTAATGTTGCATTCCTAATTTACAATGACATTTTATTCGTAAAGATTGCCGGGAAACATAATTCAATACGTTGAATTGAATCGGAAAATGTCATATATTTTAGAATAAAACAAATTGATAACGAATGAACTTTGTTAACACTGCTTGAAAAGCGTGACTGTTTGTGATTGAAACTTGATTAATGAAAAAGATATCTGCTAATTGGTTTCTAATAGGATTTAAATGATTGACATTCAATTGAAATTAACGCTTTAACAATTTAATTATTTAGCAAAATATAAGTTACAAATTGTTGCCAGTTTTATTATGTAGATATGTACAATTTGTAACATCTGAAAAATATGTTTTTGTTATTAAAATGAAGCATTACGCTTTAAAATTCGAATCATACTCATTGTATCTCAACTAGTCAAAAAATATGTATTCTATTTAAGCAAGTTCATTTTACTCCGCGCGTTACCTAGGGTCTATTTAGTTAATTTAAGTCCGCGCGTTAGAGTCACTTTTCATTCAGTGGATGACGTATATATTCTTAACACTTTTCATTCAAAAGTATCTTGCTTAACACATAGTTACATTTATAATGATTAACATTTCACATTACCATGTTAAGGGAATTGTATTCATTGTATGTTATTCAACTTACGCAAAATGTAACATTTTAATACTAAATCAATGATGACTACAAATTTCCGGTTGATTTTAATCTAGTGGTATGTAATTTAAGCAAATGTTTTTTAGCTGTATTGCTTAAATCCTAAAACGAATGTGTTTTTTAAGGAAACTATGCCTTAACTAGTTAAACGTCTGTCTGGAGCATCATTTTAACACAGGACAGAAAATTATATACAAGTTCAATCAGACGCAGTATATAATCAGAGCATAATCCCTTAGGTTAAAATATGGAAATGATATTCCTGGACTTGACATTAGCAACCTAAGAAAAAACAATATTGATTGTCTGACTCATAAAATAGTATCAGACGTTTGGTTATACATGTTTAGCTAGACAAATATACAAATGGGATTTAAGTCGTATCGACACTTTTGAATATATAGTATTCCAGCTAAAATGGCGGAGAAAGACCTCAAGTGCCCCGCTGTGCATTTATTCAGACATGATACGGTACTTGATGAGTATAACCACCGACGTTTCCTAATCTATGATTTCCTTTCAAAAGTCCATATTATTTTGTTTTACCATTTTTATTGGAGTGCAACTATTATTTTACTTGCTTTTTCTAACATGGCATGAAAGTGTCGTAGTGCAGGTTCGATTGTCATCACCATATGAACTCATCTGCAAATGTTTCTGAATTTTAAGCTGAACACCATTGTTACGGCACCATATGTAAAACGGCACCATTTGTAAAATGGTGCACCATATGTCAAAAAATCGGAACCAAATACGAAATGTTTTGCCGTTTTGCCCTGCACCAAATGTCAGTATTTTCGGTATCATATGTAAAATATTTTTTGATATGCACCATAAGTAAGAAAAGATGCACCATTCGTAAAATGCAAACAAAATCACTTGGAGTAATAATTATATAGGGGTAATATTTTCTGTACTATAACATAGTCTTATCATTATCATCATCATCATCATCATCATCATCATCATCATCATCATCATCAACGCTGACTGACGCCTTACCTACTGAGCTAACTAGTTATTCAATTAGATTAGTTGATAATATTAACCTTAAAGAAACCTATCGTCTCCATTGTGTTTAACATACTTTCGTTTTTGAAATTATTGACAGTTTAGACATTGAATTTTAAACATAAAGTGATGTTTTTATTTCAATTTCTCAATAAGATATTGTTAACAAAGCATTCAGATTTCATATGTGCTAATACTTATCAAGTAAAAATAATTAGTTTTTCTGTTTTTAGGGCGGGCCCTGCTTTTCCATGTCTTATACATGGATGTTTTCTGTTTGCACGTTCTAATTTGTGACGTTTGCAGGTCCTTAAGCTTATCGTTGCTATACACAATATATGTGCAGTCATACACAACAAACGCCAGTAAGTACATGTAAGTTGCTATATGTACGGTAAAATCCTCATTAGCCTTGAATATTAAATTAGAGGCAATTATCTTTTTTAACTATTTAAACGCGCAAGCGAAGCGAGTGCTTGTAAAATTGATGTTTAATAATGGTGCAGTGACATGCACAGCAAAATTTTAATTATTTTGCATTAATAATTATAAATGATTTCAAAATATTTTTTGCAAAAGTAAATAAGACTTTTTTTTTTAATGAATAGATTATAAATTTTATTTTGGTGAGAGATTGCTTGTAAATTAGTTAAATCGCCGTTTTTAAGCATTTATAAAGTATATTATGAAAAGAAGATATAACGTCCGTCTGTCTGTTCACCGGTCTGTTCGTCTGTCCTCCCGCCCGCTGGTCTTTTCATCCGCTCGTCTATCCGACCGTCCGCCTTCATTCCGCTCGTCTGTCTTCCCGTCTGTTCGTCTGTCTATCCGTCCGCCCGTCTTTCCATCCGCTTGTCTGTCCGCCCGTCTACTGTCTACCTATCTTTCTGTATGTTTGCCCGTCTGTCGTTCCCACCTTCGCCTGTCCATCTTTCTGTGTGTCCGTTCGTTCGTCCGCCAGTGTGTCTGTCTGATGGTATTTCACAATTTCTTGCAGTGTTTGTTTTTTTCAATACTTTGGGAATAGGACCGGGGCCCTTCGGGACTCTTACGACATTCAAGGACTGTACCGACAATTACAGGGACTTTAAACGACAAAAAGGACTACAGTAGGGACTTAACCGACAATTACAGGGACTTTTACGTATGTATGTATGTATGTATGTATGTATGTATGTATGTATGTATGTATGTATGTATGTATGTATGTATGTATGTATGTATGTATGTATGTATGTATGTATGTATGTATGTATGTATGTATGTATGTATGTATGTATGTATGTATGTATTGTCTCCAGTGCGTATTATTATATTACCATTCTCTCCAGTGTGTTATCATATCACCATTCTCACCAGTGTGTATTATCATATCACCATTTTCTCCAGTGTGTATTATCATATCACCAATTCTCACCAGTATGTATTGTTATATCACCATTTTCACCAGTGTCAGGGACTTTACCGGCAAATAAAGGACTGTACCGACAAAAACGGACTACGGTAGGGACTCTTACGACAATCAAGGACTGTACCGACAATAACAGGGACTTTACCGGCAAATAAAGGACTGTACCGACAATTACAAGGACTTTATCGGTAAACAAAGGACTGTCAGTTTGAAGCAATTGTACACCAGTTAGCAAACCTGGGACTCTATAGATCCCATTTGACCCTTAGATCTGAAGTTGTAGCATATCTCCGTACACAATCGTATTTAGGTCAACAAGAACACGGCAGTTCAACCCCTTGGGACAATCATATCCTGCAAACCCGCGCTGAGTATTTAAGAGCAATGTCTGAGAATGGAGAATATGGTGATCACATAACCCTGCAATGTATAGCTGAAATTTTTAATATTCAGATTCTGGTTGTGTCTTCGTTAGGTGTTAATCAAAACACTTTAGCTACTCCGTCAGGTGAACCGCGGTTCTCTGAACATCTACCGACATTACTCATCGGTCATTACCCTGAAAATAATGGTGAACATTATGTGTTATGTGCATGACCAAGAACTAGTGCGTGATGTTATACAAAATTCTCCTCAAATTATGTGGATCGAAGAGCAAACATAAGAGTCTCGGGCAATGATCAATAATAATAATCATAATAATAATGAACAGAACTATTCTGATCACCAAGTTGACCAGGAAATTTTTGATATGGCATTAAATAATAACCAAGATGTTCAAGTTCTACCAAATGAAATGTTTGAGGTTATAATTCGCATTGCTTTGCAACAGGATCCATTGAGTAGATTTCGGCTTCAACAAGTAAATCAGTTCTTCAAGCATGTCGTAGAAAAGGTTAAACCACCACGGCTTTACCTAGATCGAGATCTGTATGGTAACCTCATCACATTCCCAATTATACCCCGGTCACATATTCACGGAAAACGCCCACGGAAGAGCCACGGATCAATTCCGGCATCGTCCGTAGCTACCCGTACTGGTCAGTAGCTCTCTGTATTGTAACCGTAATCAATCGTAGTAGTCCTTGTATATCCGTAGCGATCCTTGACAATTTTTGAACATGCACAAAAATTTGCTACGGAAAAACCAACCGTAGCGTATCCCTATTAGCCCGTATTAAACAGTACTGATACGAAGTGGTCCGTACGAAAACCGTACTAGTCCGTACTGATTCGTAGGCCCCAATTTGTCAAGGATTTCCACGGTTTGGTACGGAGAACTACGTATTTGTACGGTTATCCTACGTATAAGGTACGGTTTTAATACGGATTAATACGGCATTGTCACGGAAAGCTACGATCGTAGTACGTTGTACTACGGAGAGGCAGGGATTAGCACGATCTTATACGGTTTATTGCGTTGCATCACGAAACGTTACGGAATGGTACGGTCCACCACTGTTTAATACGGATAAATTTAGTATCATGTACTTTTTGAAGGGTATAAATACTACCTTCTTGTTAAAAACAGACATATTTGTATGAACATTCAATAAATGATAATTGCAATTAACTGGCTGCAACTGTATATTGATATGGCTCACAAGTTTTTTTTTACATATTCTTAAAACATAAATATTCACGATAGTTAATGTAATTGTAAAATGAACAGCAAATTTTAAAATAAAAAGAGAAGCAGTATTGATCAACTTTTTTCATTATGATGATTACTAGTCCATATCTAATCAGGTAAGATAAGACAGAGGAGATGGTGGACTAGAGATGGGCTTTTACGAAGACCCCTTCATGTTTAGTATGAGGCTCTCATGGCCGAACTTGTTGAGGATGCGGCGTCCTTCTAGAAACTCATGATATGGCTCAGAATGCGGAGGCAGTGGTCGAACTGCTTCATGACATGCATAGAGGTAAAAAAGATGTTAATATCGTACAACGATGCATAAGTAATAGAATAACATTTTAATGTTACATATTTTAGTGAAATTGGAGTAAATATGTACATAAAACGAACTCATAAGCCTCGGACGCTGGCCCTTGGGTGATAATAAGATTAATCAACAAGTTTTTTTTTTACATATTCTTAAAACATAAATATTCACGATAGTTAATGTAATTGTAAAATGAACAGCAAATTTTAAAATAAAAAGAGAAGCAGTATTGATCAACTTTTTTCATTATGATGATTACTAGTCCATATCTAATCAGGTAAGATAAGACAGAGGAGATGGTGGACTAGAGATGGGCTTTTACGAAGACCCCTTCATGTTTAGTATGAGGCTCTCATGGCCGAACTTGTTGAGGATGCGGCGTCCTTCTAGAAACTCACTTTAATTGGACCTGATATGTATCGGGGGTCTGACGGAATGGGGCCAAATCCTTTCCGCCCAAATCATTGAACCCTGCAATTCGTTTTCTAAGTGTTCTTTTCTTGTGATGCATTTTGAAAATGAGCATGCAAGAGGTTGTGGACGGATAAAATAGGTCTGTATAGATCCGTGGTAATTCGTTCTTCTCCGTATCAATTCGTTCTTCTCCGTATCAGACCGTACTTATTCGTACTAAATCGTGCTTATACCGTAGCAGACCGTAGTGTATCCGTAGTGCGTCCGTCCTGATTCGTGTCGCTCCGTATCAAACCGTGTCGGTCCGTAACAATCCGTGTCTCTCCCGGGGCTTTTGGTGGTAAATCGTTCGATCTCCGTACTCATACCGTTGTGTGTCCGTACTGGAACTGTAGCGGACTACGGAATTTCACATTTCCGTAGTAATCCGTGAACGATTAGACCGTAGCTCTTCCGTGGCATTATCCGTGAATATGTGACCGGGGCTTTAGTGTGAGACGTATGATACAAGTATCTGGAAGTGGCAGCGGTCTAGTTACGGAAGTTAAACAACTTTTGAACAATTCTTATTGGGCTAATGCTTGGTTGTTTTTAAAGATGGTAGCAATACATGGATGGTACATCATTGTCCGAGTTTGGTACAGAAAAAGGAACGTATAAAATTTTCATATTTTTAGAAATCTAGACTAAATAGAATCCTCAACCAAGCAACCAAACATTAATTTCAACATGAAGTCGTTGAATGTTTCTGTTCTCTGTATGAAGAGAAATCTTCAAACAACGCAGATGACCGCTTAGAGAATCTGGCCAGCGGCTATGGACTCTGATGGGTCTCTTATTATTTAGTTTACTGTTACTTGAACATTCGACTCATTTAATAATTAAACACCGTTCAGAAAAGGTGCATCAGGACACTGGTTTCGCAACAACAATGTTATTTTATTAGTTGTTAAAAACATTTTTTACGTTTTTATGTCGTTACATGTACACACATCTTACTTTATTACCTCACTAAAACTGATGGTACAGCATTGTCCGAGAGTATTCTTTATTTTACTGTTGATATAAAATTAAATCGTTTATTACTTAAGCACCGTTAAGAAAAGGTGCATTTGGACACTGGTCTCGCAACAACAATGTTATCTTAGTTGTTAAAGACGTTTTTTTGGTTGTTACATGTACATAAATGTTACTTTACTTCGCTGCAACTGCGTTTCTAAAGTTTTGTTTCACGAGTTTATCTGAATTTATTTATGTTAATGTTTTGAGTCACAGTTTTGCTAGTTATTGCAATAAATTTAGAAGAAAGAAACTATTGTTTTGGTTTTCAATAAAAAAATTTGATGGAAATCTGCTGCTGCTGTTGCTGCTGCTACCGCCGCCACCAAACCGCCATTAACAAAACCACCGCAACCATTACCACCACCACAATCACCACCACCACCACTACTACTTTATTGTACTAGTTCTACTGCTAAAGGTAATACTGCTACTTTTACAACAACAAGACGTACGTACAATTGCTACTGGTGGTGGTGGTGATGATGATTATGATGATGATGATGATGATTATTATCATTATTATTATTATTATTATTATGATCTTGTTGGTGCTGGCGACGACGACGATGGTGATAATAATGATAAGACTATGTTATAGTACAGAAAATATTACCCCTATATATTACTCCAAGTGATTTTGTTTGCATTTTACGAATGGTGCATCTTTTCTTACTTATGGTGCATATCAAAAAATATTTTACATATGGTACCGAAAATACTGACATTTGGTGCAGGGCAAAACGGCAAAAAATTTCGTATTTGGTTCCGATTTTTTGACATATGGTGCACCATTTTACAAATGGTGCCGTTTTACATATGGTGCCGTAACACACCATAATAATGTATAAATGTTGTGTTCTACTAAAAACGGCGTTAAGCAAAATTGCGAAATTCTAAAGTTAATTAATCTATTAGAAAGTGCGACATGGCAACACACAAGACGTTACAAGTATCAAGTTGTGAACAATTTTACCTTAAATTTATTAAAAAAATTCTTCGTTCTCAATAAATTATTCATTTTGTAATTTAAGGCACAAAAATGATAATGTTAAATTACACGACTTTTTGTGAAGCGCAATATGCATCCATGATTTCCCCTGGGAAATGACAACATCGGGTTTTACTTGTCATTCTTTAATGTTGTTCTAAAAAATGACAGTTCTTTTACTTCAGATGCGTTAGTTAGATAGATTATGAAAATATAACTTTGCTGGGAACAGTCGATATATGTTTGTTGAAACATTTTCTTTTTTCCAAACCTTTGTTACAAACATGATGAAATCATCACTATGAGAAGCGCAAAGGCCGCCAAACAAAATATATTTAGGTTATTATCGTGCTTGATGGGTCGAGGTATCTTGTCTTATACTACTATACATATTACTCTATTTCTCGTCAGACATTCGTGCCAAATTCATCCAGACATGAAAGCAAATAATTCTATCATTTACATGTATCTATTCATAAACAAGGTTTGATTTTATCATAAAATAGACAAATACAGAACCCCTAAAGAAAGCCTAACACGGGGTCGAGGTCATAATGTAAAGTATATAGGAAGATAAACAAGGGGTATCATTGGTCTTTGGCGAAAGAAAAAACCGTCAGTTACGACGTAGTTTAATAATTGTCTAGTGGTTCGAGGTTTTTATGTTTTAATGCTACTTCAAAAAATGGAAATATTTGAAACTTACTAAGACACAGTTAGTTTATTTTATTCTTCTATTAATTCATCTTATTATATTGATGATAATGCGTTTCTGTTACGATTAAATAACAGTTATTATTTTATATTTCAACAAATATGCAAATAAGCAAGATAGAAAATATTTTACTTTATAAAACCTTCAATTTATTATATATGAATCAATCAATAACAATATATGCTAATCAGCAAAATTCATATTGTACAAAACAAATCAAAGGGTCTTCAATTCCCTGTATATTCTTTTCAAAAACAATATAATAAAGCATTGAGATTATTGAAAAAAGACAAAACGGAATTGCAATGCACAAAATAAGGTTCAGATGGCTGAACATTCTATCATTCGTTAATTTCGCGAGAAAAAACAACCTCTTCTTAACAATCATTTTATTAGTTCTTGTAATGAACTCTTTGCGAACTTTGCAAGATTTAATACCCTTTTTTTTAATCATGGCAAATGTGTTAAAAAACATCCCTTTTTCTAGCTTTTTTTTTCCCCCTTTTTAGCGTTCCCTTTAAACAGTACCCCGTTTAAAATCTTCAAAAACTGAATTTTAAAGTTTAAATTCACCCAAACAAAAAAGATTATCACCTTTTACTTTTCCAGATAAAAATATAGAGCGGTTTTTAAATAATGGGTTTTTTCCCTTTTTATTTACATTTTTTTTGAGCCCTTTATTCAGTTATTTTTTCGCGGACTGCTCCACCATATGTTTTAAGCACCCAGTAGGATGAGAGAGCTGGCTGAGCCCATCCTGAAAACAATTTTAAAATTCAAGGATTACCATTACTTAAAGATATGCTATGTTCATTCTTGAGTTAAATATCTTAAGATCACAGAAATTTATTGAAATCTATAATCAATTTCTTACCGAATATATCAATTTTGAATGAAAGAATAAATAAACTGTATGGAAAGCTGTTAGTACAGGTCAAGCAAAGTTTTCTAATAACTTGAACAAAGTTTATCTTTAATGCAAATACACATATCTTGTATATATAAAGACTCATTCGATATTATATATGCATACCTAAAGTGTAATTAATTACAAGAGCCTCATATATAGCAAAGTCAGTAACATTGTTTAACTCTAATGAAATTGCAAATTTAATAAAATTCCTTGAATCTTTAACTTTGAGAAGGAAAAATGCACAAGTGACATCAGTAGTATGGAAAACGCATTTAAAGAAAAATAATGAATCATCTATGATTTACAATACCGAGATGTGTTCAACAAGTCTGTAGTTAATTGTTATAAAATTAAATATTATCAATATGAAATAAGATATATACTTGTTTTGAAAACTTTAAAACATTCATTACACTGTCATCTTTTTACACAAAATAAATTTAATCACCAGTTTGAAGAGAAAAAAAATATGACCCAATACACAAATGGATTGTTCGCATTGCTGTTTCATTTCGTAATATTGAATATTTGCCTCATAGTTTCTCATCAAACATCAAAGTCAGCTATATATTCGATATCATTATTATAAGTATTAATTAAGTCAGTTATATATCGTAGTATACTGTTGACCTTAAAAATATCCAATCAGTATTACCTTCATAAGGAAATAAGTGTATCTTTGTTGGGGCTCCTTCATGAATGAAAAATTTTCGACAGCATTTTCCTCTGGTCTCGTAGTAGTAAAGTTGTACCATTTTCAAACGTTATATCTTAAATTATAGCAAACACATGATTTTAAAAATACAATTTAATATTTTGATACATTTTTCAGATTAAAAGATGGAACACAAGACACATTGCAAATAATTGATTTATATTATGTCTTAGTATTGACAAGTTGTGATTGACGTTTGAATTATGATCAAATGGTCATCTTTCTTTGAAGTTTTATTTTATAATTATTATGATTAGTGAATTTATTATACTTAAATATCTTCTTTAGGCGCAAAAGTTTAAAGACTATTGTATAAAACATTGCACTTTTCTTGAAACACGGATTCTTGCCGAAAGCTTCAAGAATAAGTGTAATAATTCAACATTTAGAAACAACTAATTTAACGTCGAACTTTTTAAGTTTTATGTTATGTACCTGTTTGCAAAAAAAAGAAAAAAGAAAACAACATTTAAGGTAATACGACAATGACATATAATAATTATGAGAAACATTTTTGCACTTAAACAAATACGATATTAATAATAAGACTTTAAAATTATACAACCTTCTTTTCATCAAAGCATAGTAATTGATATATTCTCTTCCATAATTCCACTCTTCTTTAAGGCAATCCAAACTTATCTATGCATTGAAATAAGCTATTCAAACTAAACATGCAACAGTGTCTTGAATACAAACACCACCAGTATCGACTTTTCTAGGCCAGACGTTAATTTTATATTGCTGTGCCTGTTTCACATTTCTCAACCATGTCAAATTGAATGAGAATATATCAGAATGTCTTTTACAGGATGCTCATATACTACGAAACCGTCAATTGATTTACACTTACACAACAGAAAATATGATAACTTATGTGAATTTGGATGGTTTTCTTCACTTTAAAAGCCGATCAATAGACAACTGTCAAGAAGGATTAGGCCAGCTGATAACAATTCATGTGCCCAGGAAATGCCTGCTATAATATGTTCCGTTAAACTGATACCATCCTATTTATTGAAACGTGTCTATACACAGGTAAATATGCACCACATGTTTGCTGTATGTTTGGTAACCCATATGTTTTCCATATGTAAAACATATGTGTTCCATGTGTTTTTAAAAACATATGTTTAAGAACATGTGTTTTTTCATATGTAGAATTAACATGTGTAAACAGGACCATATGAAAAACATTGGTCAACAAACATATGTTAAACTTATGGTTATCACATGTTTTTCATATGAATAAGTTTTCATATGTTAAATATATGTGAACTTTCATGTGTTTTTCATATGAAAAAAATTTGATCATATATTCTGCAAGATTTACACTTTGAATAGTCTTAATTAGATTCACCATTATTGTACATAAACTTTTAAAAGATTCTTGGTTCATGCATCTATGTACAACTTGTAAATGTAGTAAATTTATGGGGAAAAAGTTGCCTTCACTTCCAATACTTTTTATCATGTTGATTTTTTTTTATAAAATACCTTTATAAAAAAAGATAAAAATAAATAAATGATAAATATCTTTTTGGAGGGATAGCTGATTATATTTTAAATTAACGAAAGAACTGTCAGGGGAAGAAACAGTTTATGGGTGAATAGTCAGGGTGAGGAACTGGTTAGGGGGAGAATAATCTGCCATTCATTTTTATTCATGATTTGTTTCTCACTTTGAATATGTTAGTGTTTATTTAGTGAAATTTTAGCAATCAAGAACCCAAAACGAAGTGACCGTAGGGAGTGACTTTGTTAAAATGTTCACTCAATAACATCTAACTTATACTTAGTGTTTAAAGATCCTGTATTTTTTTATGGTTTCTAGAATAAAAATGCTGTATAATTTAGCCGTAAATTTAAGACGAAACAACAAGCTTGCGAAACGTCTGTTGTTCTACTCAGGTACCTGTTAATGCCTGAACTACTGCACGGAGGGGCACCTAGGTATCAGTAAAGCTAGAACATCACCATTTGACCTGTACAGTGTTGGTGCGACGTTACACCAAACCAAAAATAAAGGAGAAATATAAGAAAGATGCTCTATCCATAACTTTACTGAAATCTTTATTTATATTGGTTGCCAGGAACATTCTCGAAGTGTAACGATGAATTCGATATTTTTTCTTCAAATTGTTCATCTTTCAATGCGATAAAACACACACAAAACAACAACAGCAAAAAAACAACAAAAAACAACAACAAAAAACAAACAACAAAAACAATTATAATTTTGTTGTGTAATTTTTAATAAACTTAATCACCTTGTACATAGTTTTCAAAAGTATTGTTGAATCATATTCCGGTAAATGAAACATTATCAAGTCAAGCTTTTTAATATCACTCTGACAATATAATTTAGCTAGGCTCCTGGGGAGGCATAAAGGACATGATGGATAGGATCGGAATATGAAATCTATGTATCAATAAAGGACAATAATTACAGAATATAATATTTTGTTTACATTGCTTTAATTGCTTTGAATGTGATTCTATAGAAAGACAATTAAGTCTTTGCAAATCACTACTGATGGGAATTGGAATTATTAAGGTTTATATACTTTATGTGCAAAAAGAAGTAAAACGACTAAAATAATACGCAAGGGATTCCAACCATATTTTCTCAAAAGAGCTTTATATGAAAATTTAAGGAAAGTAGAAGCCGCTCAACAACCTATATAGTTTTGTAAATAAACATCACATGAACTTTCGAAAGTTCGACATATATATTAAGTATACGTTTAGCAATTCTTTTAATTATTAAATCTTTTATTTTTTGGTTTACTTCACGTTCCAGTAGTGTTTTTGTCTTCAGGTACTTTAATCAAATACTGTTCATCTACATATATCAAGCAAGAAGATGCCAGGGTTCACGCAATAACATTTGCCTTCGATTTAGTAAAAATGTTGTTAATATATAAAGTACATATAGACCTACAGTATTAACTATGTTAACAAGAAACCTTTCAACTTTATTGAATTAATATACATTATCAATATTGTAGCTTGTAGCAATTTAATTAGAGTATTTTTTGTAAATTACTCAAATTAATTATTTTAATGTCGGTAACTTTTTTTCCTCGGTTATATTTTGGAAATCGCTGTGTCAGTTGAGATTTAATCTGTAAGAAATAAATCTTAATGTGAATGGATAATCTTACTTTTCACATCTTAATTCAAATAGCCGAATGAAATACATCTAAATTATTAAGAATGGTCAATTTCAATTTCTTCAATACAATTTTAGTGTTTGTTTTTTTAGTTGTCATTTTGTAAAAATTAACATGAATGATGTTAGATCTTATTCAGATACAAAATTACATCTTTTGTTATGAATCAATAATAATTGCTTATTACAAGTAAGGCCAACTTTATCTTTAGTCAAACTTAAGACTTCAATTAAATGTATTCTCCTTTTAAAAGGTATGAAATACAAAGGCATGCGCATTAATCGTTTATCTGTATTGATAATTAGAACTTTCAGGAGTCATGACAAAAGCGTGATAAGATGAGACATTTTTCTTTTAAACGCAATATTGTCTCAGTCAGTTATTTATCTAAAGATTGATTTCAGTTTAGTTTGATCATATTTTATGGCCTTTTCATTTTATACAAAAACAAATACATTGTCAAATACATGCAAACAAACTACAAAACAGTAACGAATAAATTCACAGTTATTACATGGATGTTATAGTTAATCTTAAAAAGCAAAAGGGTCGGGCCACAAGTTTTAACAACATTAGAGAATTGGCCCTTCAGACTGATTTCAGACTAAGGATTCCTATAAAATGCCACCCTAAAGTACCATAAAACCCGATAAAGAAAAACAGTAAATCAATGCGTCAATATAAATCATTCCATCTTTTTACTTATTCAATCGAATAAATATATACAGAATGCAACACTACATCTGATAAAAGCACATAACTGTGTCATCGCATTAACATTGAATACCGCAATGTATTGATTCTGTCTTCATTAATGAGATGTCGTGAAAATCGTGTTTCCTGTTTCCAGTGATTAGCGGAATCAATGAGCTTATTCCATTGAACTTATTAGATTTGATTTGATGTAACTTCTTGTTATACATCATTGTTATTTCCTTTCTGATTTGTAATTGACCTAAATGTGGTAAAGCCTAAATGTTAAGAAATGACTGAATAGTATGTGGTAATTCATGAACTTACATGTTTTAATTAATAACGAACAAAACAGCCAACAATTAAATTTTGCACCTTTGCTTATAAATTTATTTGTTGTTATGTTTTTAAAGCATAATGTTATATTGCAATAGAAATGAAAAAGGCCGTTACCCCAACATCATATTGTTATCTCCACATTAATATCAGTAAAATATACGGATGCCCTTGATTACAATATTTCATTGTTGCAGCTTTCTATGTTGAATTCTGCTTAAAACGTATTTCTTACTTCAAAATGTCACCATTTTATGTCTTAATTTTGATTTCTGCTTAATCCGGTTCTAAAAGGTGTGGACGATAGACCACGTAGACTGCTCTTACCGTTTCCTGTCATGTACAGGCTTAATTAAACCGACCATGAATGGTTTTTAATTTTCCTGTTTTAGGGACTCTTTACGGGTTCAGTTTATCTTTTATTTCACAAATTTTATACATTTGTAGATTGTCGATTTTGGTTATAGAAGCAGGATAGTTTTATTGCTTCAATATAGCTATTTATAAGTTTTATTTTATGCTTTTCAGTGGATTACTGATTTATCCGTGAAAATTATATTTCATAATTCCACAGTGAAAATTCAGTGGATTACTGATTTATCCGTGAAAATTATATTTGATGATTTCATAGTAAAAATTATCAAAATATAATTTCACACTTTTCAATGACAAAACTACTTTTTAAAGATTTTCCTCAGGTGGTACCTCAATTTTATTTTTGCTGACAATTTTGACAATGTCTGGCTATTTAGAGAAAAGCAAAGCTGAAATTGATTAATAACTTAAATGCCAAAAGTAATAAAAAGAAGAAAAGTTACTTCTATTCATCCAAATTACAAAACTGCAAAACTGCTCTTGATGATATTTGGACATATTTAAGTATCCTGCGAGCAATAACTGCCGAATGCTTTATGAAAAGCAATGACAGCAATAAGTAAACAACCCAGCGTTCGTACGGTCGTAAGGCAGTCTTTCAACAAATCCAAGTTTCCAATTTTCTAGTCGTTTTTTGAATGTTTACACATTTGTCAACACTTATATTTTGTCTGTTTCAATCCTCAAATAAGTTTTCTTTCTTTTAAAAAGGTGTATGACTAACAAATCCAAATGATACCTCTCTGAATCAAACACAATTATTTTCCTCCCGTGAATTACACAACTTTTTTAAAAATGGCGGCCGTTTACATTTAACAGAGCCAGGTCTAATAGAAATTCGCATTAAGTAACAGAAATATGGATGGATGGTTGGGCTTTTTTTCTCCTTCTAGAATTGTTTGTTTTTACTATTAAAACAAGCGATCATTCAAATTTTTTTAATAAAATGAAAAATATCACCGCCATTTAACGTTGATTATCGAACTTATTTTCAGCCCAAGACTTCTTGTATTTTATGAGAAATTCGACTAATACATGTAAATAATAGAGGCTACCAGCGGGAAAAACAGATTAAAATATAAAAGTTAATATCAAGGAAATTTTGTTTTAACTTGTCTTTAAGCATAAAATAAAAAGAAAATGTGTTTGTTTATTGTGTAAGATGTAATTTTATTTCATCTCGTGAACTTTAAAAACAGTATTCTCACGAGCTCACTCGATGAAATAAAATTTCATCTTACACACAAACAAACAAATATCCTCTGTATATTAAACAGTTAAAACAGTGCTACCATACCATCATAGCATGTATATCAAACCTTTACCTGGAAGAATAATATAATAACATAACAATTAATTAACTTTAAACTGGATCTTTTTTCTCAATTTTATGAAAATCAAATACATGTACGATAAATAAATGATATTTTAATAATAAAGTAATAGATATAGTCAATTTCAATGAAATTGAAGCTGGCCTGCAAAACATAGCAATTACGGAGGAAAATTCATCTTCTAGGGAACCTATTCTTGATTTAAACATATTCATTCAACAAAACACTAAACATTTGAACAATATTTACAAAATACATTTTTGGATTGGGCAGAAAGCTATAAAGCTTCTGAGTGTTCTCTCCCTACAGGGAAGCTATTCTTACTGCTACTTTACAATACAATATGGCTCCAAAATTATTAAATTTTCAACCTTTACTTTTGTAAAGAACACTCCTGTCGTATGAAAGTTCCAATTAATAATGTCAATGTTGCGAAATCTTTGATCATTATTCAACAAGTCAGTGCTTTACGTTTCCCATCATGTTTTAAATTAATAAGATTGGCAAGATGTCACGTTCCTGTCACCACCATCCTCATTAAACGGTTTTAATTCACAAGTCGTCTTTCCAACAAATTAGACTCTGACAAGGAAGCTTTCAAAATTCTACTTGACATACGATATGTGAATATCCTTAATTGCAGTCTTGTGTGAATCAATACGTTTCCTGAATTGCAATCATGTATACATTTTTGTAATACCTAGGTCTTAGACATACGCAAACAGGCATCTAAAATACTGTCGTTTTGCATCACTGCAATGCTGGGGTAAAAAGACATGTATAACATTATATTATGACCACTGTCTTTCCAATGCTTATAAGAGTATGTTGAAGATTAAATAGTGCTTAAACCTGTGAGAGATGTTGCAATTTCTATTTTATGACATAAACTGACTCATTCGATTTCCCATAAAGGATTTGATTATTATAATATGTGTCAATACCCTTGATAGACTGACGGGACTAAACTTAGCTTACACTTACCATTATTATCCATAAACAGACTGAGTCTGCGACGTGTTCATTTTTGTCATCTTAGAAGTTCTTTTCACATTGTATCATATATGCCATACACGCCTAATATCGTTATTATTGTTACCTAAAGGTAAAGTAATATTTTGTATTTGAAGGTAAATACAAATATATGATTACTTCCGTAAGGTTGGTGTAAAAAATATGTCAAATTGCAAATAGCAATGTTCAAATCGTTAAAACTGTGTAATTTTTACACTTATTTTGAGATGAATTTGAAATTGAAAGAGTCAATAGTCGGACATGTATCATATCCGATTAATCTAAACAAACATAATGTCAGAATGTAATATAACTTAAATCTGAAACAAGATAAATGATTTGTGTTGTATATTCTATGAGTATGAACAAATATTTTTTTGTATGAGCAGTAAATTATAAAATCATTGGCAAGTAATTCAGAAACACCAACTTAGAATATTGCACGATTCTAAAATTTGAAAGTAGAGATGATTTGTAAGATCGGATTCACAGAACCCCAACCTAAATCATGAGCACGTCAAAAAAATTAAATACAAAAAAAAATACGAAAAAAGGTTATTTGATTTCTTTCGGATTGATTTTTATTAAGTTTATCATAATGAAATTTTATTCAATTATTTACTATTCTTAAAACAATTTAGATGCCGGGTAAATTGTACAATATTATTCAGTAATAAAGTAATGCTTTTGCGAGAATGTTGAGCCAGTACATGTTGACTTGACATCATAATTGTTTGAAATAGCATTACACTTAATACTTATTTGTAGTGGTATAATTATTCTAGGCTTGCGTGTTTATCTTTCATCAATTCACCGTTGTGAAAACAGCAGTAAAATAGTGAAAAACAGAATCCCTAAAGAAGCCCAACACGGCAAAATTGTAAAATGTTGCAGGCTCGGTTTGATTGAGCCTGTTCATGAACGGTACTGGAAAGTGCAAGTTACCCTCCACGCCCCCTAGCACCGGCTTAAGCAGAATTCAACATTTAAACCCAAAAATGGTGAATTTTGAATTTAGATACATCCGCAGATGTGTTCATAAGGCGATTATCATGGAACCTTTAATGTGACACAGTAGTGTCATTCCATGAAAAGCGGCGTATGGTCCCCAAGTATAAGAATGCGTGTGCCCTAAACGAGAAAATAATGGGCGGAACTGAATAAAATGGAAATTTGAAAGGGGATCTGAGGTTATGAAGCCTGCATATCACAGACAAGACGTCTAAAGACAAATTTAAAAAGCAGGCACGTATCCTTAGGGTGATTATACAGTATTCAAGTAGGAATACTGGAACCACCCAAATTGAAAAAGGCCAAATACAAGAAACTAAAATATCCATCTAATATGTAAACACAACAATAATGTCGTGCTGAACGATCTTCAAGGATCGAAAAAATAACATCATTGATTAAATGTACGGGGAGACTTTTTACAGCCGCCACACGGCACAAATAACACGGATGTGACAATGAAATAGTGAAAAAAGTAAGCTTTTTTAAAATAACAATATATGAAAATTCTACTCAGAAGATAAGATTCCATACAAATTTCCAAAACGTCTTCTTTACATGACTAGAAATAGAGAAGATATGTTTAAACATCTTGACATACCATACCATTATATCATCAATAAATGTGATATTATGTATTGAAATGTCTATTCGTGTATATAATGGATGTATTTTGAAATTCAACAATTGTTACGTACATTGATTTGCGTCGAGGATTCCGATGGATACGGCCCTGAGATTTTACAAGCAGCCGAATACACAATAAAGGGAATCGCTAACAGGACGTCGGTTTGGATCCAATTACGTTATTGGAAGTTTTGTTTACCAGTGTGCAAAGCATTTACCTAAAGAATAGTTTTCAATTGCTGCCGGAAATGGGTAGATCCTTATAAGAAGTCTATTCGGGCAGATGGGAAATAATATGAAGAGCAGAAAAAGCAACAAATTATAATATCGTTAACATAACCGAAACAACTGCCATAAAATGACCCCGTATTAAAGTTATTTGCATTCATGCTCTGGAACAAACATTATTTTTTATTTGCATTGTAAATACTTTTTCTTTGCATCTCACTTCATTTAACATGCTATTATAATTAAGTAGTCATTACTTTTGCATTTTATAGTAATGCAACGTATTATGTCTTTGGTATCAAACGTATTAACAAGGAAATATGCTCTTAACTTTGGTTTAAACAATTAATATTTACAGACAAACTTAAAATACAAAATATACATTCAAGACTGAGTAGCAAGCATAAAGCTGATATAAAACTCTCTCTTAACCTTAAGTTAAGTTGGTACATTTCCCTTGGATTCGCGTGCCTATGTCAACAATTTTGGTAAAGCAGCAATATCAGATTAGGTGGTATTTGCTAAGATGTTTCTTTTAAAGAAAATAGTTTCCAAATATCCATTATTTTAGCTAAAGATGTTGTAAGAAGAAAGGGTTATAAAAATAAATGACATAAAAGGTTTAAATATTAGTCTAATAGAAATGTTTACTAAGTGATTTAATAGCGATTTGGTAAGAAAAAGAATAAACATTTCCTACTTGTCAAGAAAATTCATTAAAATACTTTATATTTCCTTCTTTCAAATATGGAATAAATGACGATATTCATTAGGATTAGATTCTTAAAAATAAAAGCAAATTTATAAAATTATAATCAATTTAAGTTCTTAAACATTTAAATATCAAGCGACTTTTCATTTTCCATGTTGTTGGTTGGTATCAGTCAAAATGTATAATGCATTGTCCAATTGCATAAAAGCAAAAAAAAATGCAAGTTCTATGTAATAACCAACCGGCATAATCACTGCGTGACAAATATAGATTGACAGTAACGAAATTAATCTTGTTAATGTTTGCTCTGGGTGTAATCTGCAGGGAAATAAAATCAATGATTCAATATTTAAAAGATTATTTTAGAGAAACATCATTTTGTTGCATAATTTATATTTTGCACTAGATGAAATACTAGTTTTTTTATTACCCAAAATGCATTGTCATTAAATATGAAATATTTCAATATATATGAAATTTATATTGACACGTGAACAACTTCGTATTCAAATTCCGTAAAACATTTTTTTTAATTTTTTAAACTTCTTTATTATCATTTTATTCCAAGACCATACATATACGAGAAGATTATTAGTATAGGACAAAGGAAATCGTATAAAAAAGCATCCTCGACTGCTTTAAATGATATCGCTCTCTACCGAAATGATTTGCGACACGTATGCGTATATTCTATTACATTAGTTAATAATCAATATTTGAAAGAGCATTTAATTGCCAAATGCAATTAAAATGTAATCAGACACAAGTACATGAAGAGTATTGCATGTTCCCTGTTTGCACACAGTGAGAGCTATAAAATCATTTGTCTTTGAAAATCATTGGAATTATTATGAAGTCTCTTTTATTAATGCATTATGGGTCTGTATATATAAAATTATTCATTTCTCTCAAGTAAGTAGTCTAGCACTAGCAAGTAATGACGATTAAAAGAGCAATAACATAAAGCTAGTATGTTTTTGAAAACTGTAATAGAGTCAGAATAGTGAAAACAGAATCACAAAGGTCGATGAAATTGTTCATCTACAGGTCTAAATAAATTCGTTTTCACATTCATAACAGTTCAAAATATTCTTTTTTCACAAAAGTGTGAATCGCATTACCTTATTTGTGCACAAAAGCAACATTTATATTTTTATATTTTGATCCCTACCCCACAACACCGCCTATGCGTCCGTCAAAGTGTTTGCTCCATTTCTTTAAAGTGCCCTTCTCCGGCCTTTGTGACTGGATATTATCGGGGGTTGCATCTGCATTGACAATTTTTGTATTCATATTCTAACAGAATGTTGAACAGTTTAGTATGTTTCTCTAAATAGCAGAATACATAAAATGGTTAATACTTTTGTCCAAAACATCAATCTCTTAAAAGGCCTCATCAATATGTTTTTTGTACACTTACTTCGCCAATATTGAGTCTGAACAGATTTTCCTTATACTCAAGATAAACTGATACACAAAACTCAAGATAAACTGATACACAAAATGCAGACATTTTATTTGCCAAATATTATAAATCATCTCCGCTGGTTTCCGTTTTGTAGAAATTCGTAATTGAACAATTTTATATAAGTTCAAGTCTCAGACAGATTTTTATATTTGATGTCGAAATAATTTACTTTAAGTTAGAACAAGGAATATCGAAAATATAAACAAAACAGTTTATGTGTATAATGTAGACATGTTTATGAGATCGTAGAAAAATTTAGACGCCGAATATTTCAAATAATTATCTGCTTGGACACATCCATAATGTCTTATTTTTAAAGAATATTTGTTACTTTTACATGCGTTTTATATGTATTATATTTTACTTAATAATTACAAAACGCAATAATTATAAATCAAATAAATTTGTACAGGGTGAATAAAATATGTTTGTTTTTAATCTATATTATATTGTCAAATTATGCAATATTTTTATAATTATATACATGTTTTAATATTTTTAAAAAATCCATAAAATAGGAAATAACTTTTTTTTTAGACAAAGATATGTGTCAAGCTGAACCACAAGGAAATCTTTGCTATGAGGACGAAAATTTAACAAAAAAATTATGAAAGAAAATATAAAAGAATTTATTATTGAATAAGCAAGTCATATTTGAACTTAAATATACAATCAAACAAAACTAGATAATTTGAATGAAATGGTTCACTAAATGCTTTAATTTTTATTTCTCAAAAGCTTTTTAGTTTTGTTGTTCTTTGGAAGTATCCAATACATAATTCATTGGCCAATTTCTGAACCATCTTTTTCATCTATTGTTTTTTGGCGATAAGTACAGTTATAGTGAATTAAAATTTCGAATGAAAGTCAAAATATTCTTTTGTTTACATTTTGCAACTTTAATGACAAATCATTTCACATTAATCGCTACCTTCTTTAGGTAACACTCATTATGTGTGTTTTGAGAACACAAAGTTTCACATTATTTATGCCTTTAAAGAAATGCGTCATTTTTTATCTCAGCGGAAACCCATAAGAAATTTGAATCTATATAAGGCATAACCAAATTAAAAGGCAATTATGCAATACAAAACACAACGTGATATTTGGCATTGAAATTCCAATTGATAAAGCCGCCTAATCTACAATTAAGATAATTCAGTATATATTAATACGACACTTTTTACCTATTCAGTGTAATTAATATATTTCTCCTGATATGCACTGTCATGCAAGATAAAAGACTGAATCACTGTCAATTATGGATTGACAGACTGAGGTGAAACAATCTTATCCGGAAAATAGGGAATCTCAAAATAATCCACAGGTCACCAGTCAATCAATTAATGTTTAAGTTACATTTACATTATCGATTATCGCGTTCCAGCCTGGAATTACTTTAGTGTTTTATTTTTAAGTTTTGTCAATCTAAGTGTAAACGGTTATTGAACACGTACAAATAAAAATAACCTGACATTTTGTCATATTTGTGTTCAATTTTGTATATTACTATGAATAATAATTATCCACGTGACCAATGGAAATTTCTATGAATATCGTTTAGAATGTATCGCCGACGCTTTTTTTTATAATATAAGTCGTTTTATAATGTATCATTTTCGATTATCAATTATTGGCCAATCACCATTTGAATAGTCAAACTTTGAAAAGTAGTCACATATTACACGAGAATAGCAGGAAAACAAATTGGTCATTATAATTATATGATATACGCTTTGTCTGAACATTTAATAAGGAATGAATTAAATAAACAGTAATTAGAGTTACAAAGTACCATTCCTTTCCTTTACAAAGATATGATTAAATTTCTTTATTTTTCATTTAAACGTTTGCTGAAAAATACAAGTTGAAAAAAAAACTATCACTTATAATTATCTTACTATCCTTCAAAGCAATCGAATTAGCTTAAAACAAAATGTATTTATTGTTCTTGACTTTCTAATCATCACAAAAACACACTTTTGTTAACGAGTTATATGAAACATACAGAAGTAAAAAGGTCTGCAAGATTGCAAAACTGTTCTGAAAAATGAATGCATCTGATACAAATGTTTAAATGCACAATGTATTTTGTAAATTTGTAAATTGTGTTCAGCAATTGAAGTAGATTTGCAAAATGTCTATAAAACTATTCATTTATTTCGGAAGTAACTTTTGTTGTTTCATTTCACAAATCCGTATAGTTATTAACTATAAGTAATCGAGCTTTATAAAATATAACTGTTACATTAAATGACGTAAATGTTATAGTTATATTGACATTCTTGTGTTCAAAATATTTTTGAAAATACAACAACATTTAAAATGGAAACAAACTATTACAGCAGTTATTAAAGAAAAATACTAATCAATGGTAAGTATGACACATAAACATATATATGGCAAGAATATTGCAGAACATTGGACAATGGGACGAATAATGCTTGAATTAAGAAATTTTTATTTTGGCATAATGTACAGACATGGATATATATCAACAAAGTTATATAATAATAAGAAAAACCCGCATTATAATGACTACATATCGTTATCAACACATACATTTGAAACTTGCGAATGTCTTTTTTAAAATGTTAGGTAATTATAGCATCCTGACATAACAAAATATCAAGCTTCAATTCGTTAAATAGACAATACTTAAGTAAATTTGTTTAGTTCTTAATTATTATGTGAACGAATCTGGCAGGAAATGTATACTTAATTTAAAATTCATATCAATTTTAAGGTCTCAAACATTTAATAACAAGCGACATTTCATTTTCCATGCCATTGTTTGGTATCAATCACCCTGTATAATGAAGTATCCAATTGCATAAAAAAATAAATTGCAATTGCTAGGTTTTACCATGCAGAATAAGCTACCGGCATACACTGCGTGACAAATATAGATTGACAGTAACAAAATTAATCTTGTTAATGTTTGAGCTGTGAGTAATCCGCAGGGAATATAAAATCGATGATTCAATACTTTAAGGATTATTTTAGCTAAGGAAATAAAGAGAAACGTCATTTTGTTGCATGTCTACCTCTTCCTAGGTATTTTTACCTTGAATGCATTACAAAATTAATATTAACAAACAAGGCAATATGAACATTCAGTAATTATTTAATGCATACGTTTCGACTATATGCCTTCATCGGTGTAAAAAACATAATACAATACATAATACAGGAAGATTGGCAATTATTGACTTAATATCGCAAATAGAAAGTAGCAGAGAAAACCAGGTAGACATTGACCAAATATATGATAAACTGTGTAATAGTATTTTAACAGAAATGGACAGGACTGTACCAAAATATAACTCTACAGTAAATAGCAAAAGGTTTAAGAATAAAAAGCCATATTGGAACGAAGAATTATCTAACCTTTGGAACGATTTGAATGCAAAAGAGAATCTATTCTTAAAATGTAATGACTCTAGAAGTGTGAAAACAGCATTAAGGAGGGAATATATTTCAGCCAGAGACAAATTTGATAAAACACTACGTAACACGGAGCGCTTTTATAGGAAGTCATTAGCAGACGACATTGAATCAATGTCGACCACGAACCCCAAGGAGTTCTGGGACAAAATCAATAAACTTGGTCCGAGATCGAATAAAACAATTCCAGAAGAAATTGTGGATTGTAATGGCAACGTTATATGTGAAGAAAGATCTGTTCTTGAGAAGTGGAGAAAAGACTTTGAAAATCTATACAACGGTGCGGATAGTACGGATTTTAACTCAGAACATTTCGATCGCGCAAAAGTACACAAACTGTTGTTAGAAAACAATATGGACGATCCGTTATACACGCCGAACGAGTCTCTAAATAAAAACATTACCATTGAGGAGATCTGTTTAGTAGTTGAACAGGCAAAATCTAGGTCAGCTGTTGGTATTGACAATATTCCCTATGGTGCACTGAAATCCCCACCGGTTATAACTGTACTTCACGAACTTTTTCAGCTTATATTTGACTCTAGTTTGATACCTTCAACTTGGAGAAAAGCAATTATTTGTCCTATTCATAAAGACCCAGCCTCAGATCCCCGTGTTCCAATGAACTACAGAGGTGTTAGTCTGCTCTCGTGTACAAGCAAATTATATAGTGCATTTATGAACAAAAGATTAACAAATTATTTAGAGACCTCGAACATACTAGTAGACGAACAGAATGGCTTCCGAAGAAACCGCTCATGTGAGGATCACGTGTTTGCATTGAACAGCATCATTCGGAATAATTCGGCTGTTTTTACCGCCTTTATAGACCTTCGAAAATGTTTTGATTTCATCAATCGTGAAATGATGCTGTATAAACTACTTCTTAACGGTATCGACGGGAAGCTGTATAAATCAATTCGAAACATATATCAACATTCTAGTTCTTGTGTTCGGATAAATAACAAGCTTACTGAGTGGTTTGACTGTAACTCCGGAGCAAAGCAGGGAGACAATCTGTCACCGACAATCTTCTCCGTTTTCATAAATGATTTCGTGAAAGAAATTGAGAATCTAAATATTGGTTTCGAAATGGGAGCAAAAAAGATCTCATCATTACTGTACGCAGACGACATTGTCTTACTAGCAGAAACAGAAAACAACCTTCAAATACTATTAGATACACTTCATGATTGGTGTAAGCGGTGGCGCGTCCTGATAAACAGTGAAAAATCTAAGTGCGTTCACTTCCGGAAAGGGAGAGCGAAGCAAACGACGCAGGACTTTAGAATAGGAAATAACTTGCTTGAAAATGTTCAGAATTACAAGTATCTTGGCGTTGTATTCAGCAGTAATGGAAATTTTTCGTGTAATGCAGAAACTCTCGGAAAAGGCGCAGGAAGAGCACTCGGCAAGATAATCTCAAAAATTCATCCATTAAAATCTATCGGTATTAAAACCTTTGAAAAACTGTATAATTCGTGTGTAGTACCAATATTAGATTATTGCTCTGGCGTTTGGGGATACCGGAAATTCCAGAGTTTAGAAAATGTGCAGCATCGAGCAATCAGGTATTATCTGGGTGTTCACCGTTTTGCACCTGTACTTGCCATAACGGGAGACGTCGCGTGGCTGTCGGGAAATTATAGACGGTGGATTAATATTATCCGTTACTGGAATAGACTTCTTTCATTCAATGAAAATCGTATAACAAGGAATATATTTGAAATGGATTATAGTTTATGTTCAAATAATTGGTGTAGTGATTTGAAAGAAATATTATACTTAATCGGTTTATCAGAGTACTACAACAACAAGATGGTTATAAATCTTGACTTTGCGCGCTCTAAGATCTTTGAATACTATAGTAGCATATGGAAAATCGGGATTGAAAACATGTCAAAACTAAGGACTTATACTTCATTCAAAACAGAGTTTACAACTGAAAAGTATGTCTCTTCAAGTATGAAAAGAAACGAACGATCACTTCTTGCCCAGTTAAGATGTGGCATTTTGCCATTACGCGTTGAGACAGGACGCTACATTGGTGAACGTGTTGAAGATAGACTCTGTAGATTTTGTACCGATCAGTGTATCGAAAACGAAGAAAATTTTGTAGTAAAGTGCTCATTTTATAGACATATACGTTCTGAATACTTTGGTGAACTATTTAATACAAATGATTTTAACTCAAAGACTGATTCAGAAAAATTAGTTTATTTGATAAATAACAAATCTAGAACTCTTGCTAAATACATTGTTAAATCATACTTGTACAGACGTGAAAGCATTTACAGATAATCTTATAACTTATAGTTATAGCTACGATTTTTTACAAATGAATTTGTTAATATATTTACTTATGACTTTATGTAAATATCTCATGTTTATTGAAGGTGACTTATAGGCCCATTGGGCCGGGTGTATGTAATATATTGTATTATTTGAATTTGTAAAATATGTTTACACATGTCACTATAATAAATAAATTACTTACTTACTTACAATTTCTGGAAGCGACGTCATAACGGAACACGGTTTTTATGTTGTTTGTGTATTTTTTTTTTACAAAATCAATAAATTTAGGTGGCAACACAATAAAATTTAAGTTGTTGGTAGCTCAGTTTGTATGATCTGTATATAGATATCAATTGTTTAGGCAGGGTATCATCTATGCCCTTAGTTTCAATAATAACGCAATAAATGTATGAACAAAATTTAATACATTCAGAACTTTCTGAAATTATATTTATATAATAATGGTCATTTAACATCAAACATGAAATTGTCGAGTACCTATAATGTCAGCTAATCAACGTCTCTACAAACACATCATTTGTGTTTATATAATAACAATAATGAAAATTTTTAGAAAAAGTCTTAAATGCATTCAACGGGACTAGCTGAAATAAATTACATGTAATTTGAAGTACACATGTCTATCTCACATATTTCGTTATCATGTAGTAAATATTAAAAGAAGCAAGTAGAAGAGGCTAATCGGTAATTTAATGTTTCGTGACCTTCATTTAAACAATTGAATAACATTCTTTTCAAATTATTTAAATATTAATTTAATTTACTGACTTAAATATCATTTGTGTTTATAAAAAATGCATTAATTATCCTTATTTCTCGTACTCTTGGGGTTTCTCATATTCTCGGGATTGAGTAAAAACGGAAGGATTCCAGGAAAGAATCTTTCTTGCGCTTATCGTTATTCATCATTTAAACAAGAAAATGAGGAAGAAGCAGGTAAACACGATAAATATGTCATGCTTTTGTTAAAATATCACTTTAAAGGCAAATTTTATGATATTTAAATAATGTAATTCGGAAATCTTCTGTTTTGTTTTAAAAGCTACTAAGCAGTCATGTTACACATCAAATTACCATTCTTTCACAAGTATGAAATACAGCAAGTAATTGACGATCACAGGTATGTCTATATGCCTATTATAGAAAGTTAGACTAAGTATGGTTTTGAAACGTTAAAATAAACCCGAGAAAAAAGTGTTCAACAATTAAATAGGGTTAAACAATTTTTTTTTTAAATAAAAATGCAATTTTCATTTCAGTGCAATTGTTTTGTCGGTACTGTCCATTATGTTACCTTAATTGTGTACAATAACTCTAATTAATTATCTAGTTATCTAGTAAATAACCATTTTATTCTAATTTGCTCCCCCTTCTTCGCCATTTGCTTCATTCCCTTTTTGCTCCATTTCTGCTCTGCGCCCTGCTCCGGTGAACAAATATCTGGATTTTGTCTTTACCTCTGACGTCACTCTCCCTTTATGACCTCCAACAAAATGTTGAAAGTTTCAAACTTTACACCTAATAGGATAATGCATGAATGTTTTAAGCTTCTAGTCCAAAATATGTTTTTCCTAAAGGAACTCATCAATTTCTTTCGGTAAACGAATTTCGCTATTATTGATTTTCAGTAAATCCTCCCAAGACTTGAGATAAACTGTTACACAGAAGGTCCTCAATACAGACGTTTAATTTGCCAAATATTATAAATCATCTCTGCTGGTTTCCGTTTCGTTGAAATATGAGAGAATTCGTAATTATTTTATACAAGTTCAAGTCTCAGACAGATTTTTATATTGGATATGTTGCCATTATTTACTAGATGTTATGATTAGTTATATTGAAAATATAACAAAATAGCTGATGTTAATTGCAGACATACTTCTGTGAAAGTACAAAAATTTAGACACCGGATATTTTTTATTCTTTTCCTACGCTCGTGATCGTCAAACCATTAAGGTCTCTGTGAATTATTTTACAGTGGTTTGAAATAACAATTGCAATAACCATGAAGCATATATAAATATACAGTGTGTATAGCATATTTTTGTTTTTATTGTGGTGCTACTATATAAACCAGCTATTGTCTTTTCATGTTTTATTAAATTAAATATTTGATGCATCTAAACACTGTCTCTCAATATCGATTGACATGAACACAATTAAACAAAGGTTTTGTGTTAGCCTGAGGTAAGAAGAAGTTATCACAACATCTACTTTTGAGATTGATTTTCTCAAATTTCGATCAACACCAACTATTGGATTAGAATAAATATATGGTACATGCATACCTATCAATCTAGAAGACTTGAGGTTGATTAAAATATCTCATTTATCAATGTGGATTAGATAACATATTAAGCTATTTAAACGAATGTTTATATCAATTTCTACATAGTGTCTTTCGTGCAGAACAAGGTAGCTATTCCTTAATAAGGTCAATTTAAATTTGACAAAACATAAATAAATACACCTCAGCATGATTCAACAGAATCCAAATTGTGTTTTCATATACAAGCATTATTTACAATTACATGATTAGAAATCTAAGGATTTGTGCTAAAGGAAACGAAATCACTTCAAATCTTCTATGTGCTCTAAAATTAATAATGTGTGAAAGAGAATTCAAATTTTTAGATTTTGAATTCAACAGGAATATATTCTCGTAGAAATCTCCAAAAAAAGATTTTTTTTAAAACCTGATAAAACCTGTGTCTTTATCACGTCTATGCTGAACTCATGTCTTGTTTTGTCTACAGAATACATTATGATGATACGGTAAAGTAAATCCTACTTCTGAATATAGTCATATAACCGGCAAATTATTAGATTTCTTTCCCAAAATTATAAAACTTTTTAAATATATATTTCTTTTTAAGCTTATAACAATATATTCATTTTTCCTTGCTTTGAAGCCACGATTTTGTATCACATAAATCATAATAGAATAACGGACACAACTTCTAAAAGGATACAAAGTTTTGTACATTGTTGTATAGTATTTCTTTAAAGATGTTATTGGACAAAGTTTTTATTCCCGCGTTAACGTCACGTTCTGTTTAGCGTATAGTTAAACGGACGTTGCGTCATTTGTCATTTGTTATTTTATAAACGTCATTTTTTCTGAAGAAGACTAAACGTCGAAAGCTTAAGAAAAGCGTTTGTTTTTATTGAACTGATTATATATTTAAAGATGTTAGAAATTCTGTGAATATTGTAGACTTGCAAGCAAAGTCAAACGTCAAATTATCGCATCGTTTCGAACGTTTTCTCTCTCCTTTCTAACCCATTATACTCAGTACACTTTCAATGAGCATTTAAAAACTGTATTGATATATAACAGTGCAGTTTCTTTATTGATTCATATAGGAAAAAAATTAACATATAACAACATTTTAGTTTGTGTCGCACCTCGTATATATAAGTGTAGATTTTCAGAGAGGCTCCAATGGGGCAGGGGTAACAATCATTCCAGTAGCAAGGAAAAAAATAAATAAATGAATAATATAAACATTTCATAAAGATAAATAATGAAATGAAATTTGATGTCATAAAATCAAATAAATCACTAAATGAACCATTTCCACTAAAAAAACAATCCGCCTCTAACATTGGATGTCTTTATAAAGTTTTCAAGGGTGTCTATCTTGTTTTGTTGTTGTTGTTGTTTTTTTTTGGCAGCGAAAACAACTGACTTATTATAAATAGCTGTAAGGTAGCTTACGATTTATTTAAGGTAACTTACGATTTATTTATTCATTTATTTATTAACTTCCCCGATTTCTGTTACAAAAAAAAACAACAATGAAACATTATGACATTGCGAAAAAACATTTAAAGTAACTATATGAAACTCGTTTATTACGAGGATATAACACTGGCTGGTTGACATATCGGGATGTTTCTGCAAGAAATTGTCTCGGCCTTGCGGCCTCGCCATTTTGTTAGCAGATACATCCCTTGATGTTGCCCTAGTCAGTGTAATATCCTCGTAACCAACTCGTTTCATATACTATAAGTATTACGCAAAGTTTGGAAACTAATCTTAGTAATAGTAAAGAAAGAAAAACGAGGCACAATAACTTCTTAACCTATGTGATAATTATGCAATCTATAATTTTATTTTTTTAAAGCGCGTAAAAATATGGTTTGCATTTGCATAAAAAGAAACCGGTTGCTATCCTTTTTTTATAAAGTGCGATTTATATGATGCAACTATACGGTAGAAATTGAAAAAAGACACTCGTTGTCATTACGAATCTACATGACATAAAATATATTGTTTGGAATATACGGGAGCTCATAACAATCCAGAGGAACCTTCAAATTAGTGCATCTTATTCACACAGATTTGTAAATATTTGTAAGAACCTCAGCATATCGCCATTCCTGTCAATATCTAATAAACTGCTTTGAAAAGTCCTTACACTTGAAATATCGGTGTTTAAATAAAATCAAATAAAGCCAATAAGAATCCCTTAAGAAAGCCCAACACGGCAAAATATTGAACTAGGGACAAAATTGCATATGCTTATTACAAAAAATGCGACATTATCAATCAGTCATTTTGTTCAAAAATATTTTTTATTGCTGCTCATGGGTTTTGATCATTTGCATATGCTTTCCTAACCAGCTTAAACATCATAGTTTTCATTTTGCCAACAGGACTTACAATCGACGTAAATTACCAAGAGACGTGATATTGCAAATAACCTTTTATACACGGCTCTACAACCTGTCAAATATTTTTGAAACTAATTTATAATGCTGCAAACTAAATTTATTGATAAGAAAAAAATTAGTGCCGTGTATATAGAACTATAAATATGAACGATTTACCAATGAAAATAACGTCACAAACTTGCATCATTAAAAAAACTAATATACTGGAAATTTAGGTTCAGCCAAGCAATCCATATTTTTTGTTAGGCTAAGCGAAAGCCGATCCAAATCAAGAACCTAAGCAAACAGAAACAGGTTTTGTATCACATTTATACATAACATAAAGTGAAACTACAAAGAAATTCATTTAAAAATAAGAATCGATCATACTTTTTCGAGAGCATTTAAAAAACATAATTCTTTATTTATCTTAGTTTATATTTGTCAGTTGAACATATATTCTAATACTCGCTTTGGTACTTCTCGTTTTTACCGCTTCATGACGCATTCCCTTAAGAATTTCTATTAATGCTCCTTGTGTCTAATTAATAATACGAAAGTTCAAAAGCTAATGTTTATTTTCATATATATTCATTATTTAAATGCCTGACCAATGTGCTAGATGTTGCATGAAAATCTATAAAATGTGACCGCTAGCTTTAAGTTATTGCCTGATATATCTTTACTTGCATGATATTCCAGCATTATTTCAGGTTATTGGTCGTATATATTCAAGCATCGTCCTTATTGTATATTATATTACTTATTGCATCGCGTCTTGTGCTATAAATCATGTAAGAATGTGTTGCTACAGTACACTAATTTTCTTGGAGAAATATCTACAGGCATTTTATGTAAAGGTATATTTTTGGGATGGATGAATAAAATAGTTGTTTACTGCAATTTACCACGACATTCTAGATAATAAAAATGCTTTAATCACCATTTAGTAAGATTCAATGGTTGCCTTTATTATGCAAATTTTCATGTTTTTTGATAAATTATATGGCTTGTAGTTTTTACTATTATTTGAGAGTGGTACAAATTTAAATGGAATGAGGTTCTAGTCATATGGAAAGGTGCAACGGTGGCTACCAGACACTCCTGAAATCCTTTATATGGTTCATACATGAGAGTAGCTGTTGTGTTTGTTCCTATACTATGTGAAAATGATTCATTAGTTAGCAAATTAAAAAAAAATCGTATAAATATATTTATTTGAACATAACATTTTTGAGATTTTCAATATTCTAGCTAAACTTCATTATGCTTAAGCTGGTGCTAGGGGGGCGTGGACGGTAACTTGCACTTACCATTACTTACCATTACCGTCAATAAGCAGGCTCAATAAAACCGAGCCTGCAACATTTCATTTTCAATTTTTTGCCGTATTGGGCTTTCTTTAAGGATTCTTATTTCTCTGAATTTTATCGCCTCATCAGCGATGTTTGTGCCGTGTGGAGGCTGTACAAAGTCGCTCGTACATTTAATCAGGGATGTTATATTTCCGATCCTTAAAGATCGTTCAGCACGACATTATTATTGTGCTTGTGTATTTCAGTTCTTTTCATCCGGCTATTTTCTTGTATTCCTCATTTCAATACTGTTGAATCACCCTTAGGATATGTGACCTGCTCTTTTAATTTGTCTTTTGACGTCATATCTGTAATATGCAGGCTTCATAACCTCAGATCCCCTTTCAAAATTCCATTTTATTTAGTTCGACCCATTGTTTTCTTGTTTAGGACACACGCTCTTGATTACTTCGGGACCATACGCCGCTATTTATGGAATGCCACTTCTGTGTCACATTGAAGGTTTCATGATTACCGCCGTATAAACACATCTGTGGATGTTTCTAAGTTCAAAATTTTACCATTTCATATTTAAATGTTGAATTCTGCTTAAGCTGGTACTAGGGGGCGTGGACGGTAACTTGCACTTACCAGTACTGTCCATGAACAGGCTCAGTCAAACCGAGCCTGCAACATTTCATTTTCAATTTTGCCGTGTTGGGCTTTCTTTGAGGATTCTTATTTCTCTCTATTTTATAACACAAACCATGAAAACTATTTTTTAAAGAAAAGATATAATGTATTAACTTTTAATTAAATTAAAACCACATGTTAGAGCGGCACTTTACTTGGTATATAAGATAGAATTTATTCGGTAAACATTAGTTTAGCTCAATTACAATTTTACAGCCATGCTCCGAAGAACCGAACTAATATCTTAAACCTCGGAGTAAAAACCAACAACACCCTGCCGCCCCCCCCCCCAAAAAAAAAAAAAAACAAACAAATAAAATAAATAAATACAATTACATGTATAATTTTTAAGAGGAGATTATGCCTCAAATTATACGATTGTGTACATCCCAGTATAAAAATAAGTACACTTGATAGGTATATTTCCAAGCTAATGTTTGCATACATTTTCAAAATGCTTTATAAAAGCTTCATTTGCAATAAGTCTTTATAATGCAATTTTATATTTTACATAAAAATCTGGAAGAAATGGGAATCTCTCAGAAGCATTCATCACAACAGAATTATATGAAAATTGCAGACTCGGTTTGACATAAGGAAAAGTCGGTACTGAACTTGACACATGTTGTTATAAAGTATAAAAATTGTCTTTCTTATTTTGACAATAGACACATAGAACAAAATCATTCCAAAAGGGACATCATTAGCTGCCCTGGCCTTATTTATAACATTTTTCTTTTAGTACGTTTTTTTTTAAAAAACTTATTGTTCTTTTTAATTAAACAACTTTAATTGCGATATGGATATTGATATTCTAAATTTAAGCTAGCATGTACGTTTCTGGCAGCATGGACGACAACTTTGTCTTGTACACTAATTATTATTCATTCCCAACTTTAAAAGCGTATAAAGATATACTATGATTAAATTTGATATGAGAAAGTATTGGACATTGCTGCACAGTCTCTTTATAAATATTAAATAAACATGTTTTGACTTTACACAAAGTACATATGCTGTGTTTAAAACTCTGAACACTATATTCAGTAAAAATTTCATGGATTTCAAAAAAAGTTTTATAAAAATAGGATGAGCATACATTGTACCAGTGACTTTTTAAAAAGAATAAAAATAAAAGTTACTCATAAAAATATCGTAACATCTGATATCTACAGTGGAAATATTTTTGTAATTAATGTGTAAAACTTATAGTCGGAGTAAAATGTGCTACAGTATGTTATTAATTAACAGTTAAACGGGCTGCACGAAACGTATTTGGCCATGAAATCATCAACAAATTTCACGAAAACAAATACTATGGCAAATAGCTCAGTTCTAGTGTATCAATCACTGGCAGTATTGAACATAGCAACATATTTTTGTGAATTTCCAAACTTAACAACTAAGTTGAATTTTTTTAAATCGGTGATCTCTTTTACATATGTTTTGTTTGGTGGCCTTTTTAGCCAGAGATTATTCAGAACAATATATCCCCAAAGTAGGTTAAAATAAAACAAGTGATAATCGTGTTGCAATATTTATTGGAACCATTGTCTAGTTTTCCTCATATATAAACATAAGAAATGGAGACGCAGATGTGGCAAAACATAAAGATATTCATAATATTTCTATTTCTAGATTTAAAGAGACACTTACCACGCAGACAGACTCTATTTCTATGTTAACAACCAAAGATAGTATGGAAACAATCCTCATTTGCTATTGCCGTCTCCATCTGATCGGTTTTAACGATAAGAGAAAAAGTTTAAATTTGTTTGCATAACTATGGTTTTCTCTCGGCATGAAGTTATTGAATCATTGAAATATTGAGTTACTTGTTTTCATGATAAAATAGGGGAAATTTATTTTAATATATAGGTCAGTTGCAGAAATGCTGTTATCTGTTTTTATAAAATGCCACCTTCGTAAACTTTGTATGAAAATTAAAAGGGCATTTAAGAAACCAGCTTGTGTTTAACCTTATGCTATTTTAAAAAAAAAATATTCGTATCAAAACCTGCTGTTCTATTATTAGATACTTTAACTTTAAATTAATGTCGATATAACAAATAAAGTATTGTGAAGAAGTAACTGCATACATTAAATGAATCATTTTGAATAATAATTAACTATTATATACTTTAAAAGAACTATTAAAATCAATATCATGTCTAAAAGCTTGTTTAACAGTATAACAAGGATCTAATTGTTCTAGGGCTAACATATATTCCCATTGTTTAGTTGAAATATTACGTACGGACATTTTGCATAAAATTCAGTACAATATATTACAGTTTTGGGAAATAAAATATGACAAAAATGCTGATATACAAAGAACTTCGTCATAAAAGTAAAACTACAATGTGTCCTAAAATAAATTAACAGTTAAGTTTATTTCTTTATTCTTATAAATTTTTTATCTTTCTTATAAGATTCTTTTTCATATTTCACATGTGATTTAATGCTTAAAGAATATTGCATATGAGCATGCTTATGAATGGACTGCTTCCGCTGTTTATGCATCCGCGCAAAAATAATGTTAAAGGTTGTTTAATTGGCGCAGAATATACGGCTGCTTTAGTTTATCCTATGCGAACCAGAGGTTAATTAGCCATATGCATTAACAAATGCAAATTTATCAATATGATGCTCTACTTCCGCATTGCAATATTATACAAATATACAAACTACAAAAAATATACAAACCATTCATTAGCGAAACTTTATCTCAGAGCTCAAATGCAAACATAACAGATTATGTGATTTTGTTTGTTTTCATTTTTACAAAAAAGGTCAAAATTCGTAAACACTTGTGATTCAAATGTAATTAATCAACTGATGTTACTAATCATCAAAAGCAGGAAACAGATTTTACAATATCTCATTACCGCGGACAGGTATCAATACTTTACAATATGTCAAAGCATGCCTTATATCGTCAAGTAATTTTTTCATGCAATATACGTAATTTAAATCAAGGTTGCATGTGAACACAAACTTGATAATTTCACATTGAAATAATTAATTTAAAAATAAAATTTCACACTTCCAGATGAAGAGAATACATGTACTTTAAAATTGTTTCTCCATGTTGTACCTCACAATTTTCTCATACAAATAATCTATGATTGTAGACATCATGCACGTTTGTAGCAACATAACGTATATTCATTAAGTTCAAGGATCACATCGTTTTTATAAATTGTCATTCATGGTAACAGTCTAGTGATTACACTTTCTATCTGAAAAACTGCTCCTGAGGGCATTTTGGCCTGTTTTAGGCCCGTTTTGGTTTTTGTTAGCACACGAAGCAAGATTAAATCAATGTAAACGCACCTAGAAACATATGAAAAAAAATTGAATTTATTTGGAAATATTCAAACAGATATGTCTTCAGGGCACACAAAAAAAATGTTTAACAACAGTTCTTATCTAAATTGACATCTGTGTATTGATCGACTATCAACAAGATAGTAAGAAGGTTTTAAGTACAAAGTTTTCTGTCGCTGTAAGCGTGAATCGATTGATATAATTTTTATGGGATGCTTAGTATATAAACATCTAAATTGGAAGACATTCCGATGAATTCTCGAATATTCTCATGAATTAGCAAACAACTTGGATGTGAAACAGCTCAGGAATGGATTGAATTATAGTTGTTTTTTAAATTAAAAGTTAATCTTAATAGGTTTTCAGTTCAGAAAAAAATGGTTTTTTAAGGTAATTTATGATATACAATCTGCCAAAGTGAATAGGAACATATGAAAAATAAAGCAAAAAACTGATGAAACATTTGAAGTCCCTTTCATTGAATTATTTACATATATCTTGGAAAACAAAGATATTTTTAAACAATTTCAAACCCGCCGTTTATGTATTGTTCTATTGCTTGAACTCATTTCACCTCGCTAATATGTTTCATAAAAAGTTAAAGCTAATCTAAAAATTATAAATATAATAATGTCAGTTCATATTTACATAACATATACTTTTTTGGAATTGTAATGCAGTACAGTTTTTTTTTCTTTACTCTTAAATTACTGCCTGCAATGAATTCACAAAAAGAACAGTGATATGAAGACAAGAGTCTGCGTGCATTTTAGGAATGTTAGCTTGAATATCGCCTGTTCTAGGGTCTTGGGATATGTTGCAGTATACAATTTATATTTTAACTCAAACTATTTCTACAATTTCAACTTTTAGATTTTGTTTTAATAGCTCTCGGGGGATCTCAATTCTCCATATTTTAGTATTCTATACACACACGTAGTCATCTCAATAAATTGTTTCCTTATAAATATGGACTGGTCTGTATTCATAGAGGAGTAAAATAAAATGTTTTATCACATATCGCTTTTGTGTCTTCGTACAAAACGGAATTGCACTGATGTGAAGTCATTTGAGTTATAGCAAACATAACATGCTCAATATGAAATATAAACAAGTTTAAAACAGGAAGGAGCATCAACCAATACCACGACACTGATAAGAGCGCTGTATTTTAATAATAGAAGTTAATTCATGGAGACGAGTCAATATTCAGTGATTTAAGTTTATTTTGACTGATTAACATAAATAAAACTATTAGAGTAGCTAAGTAAGTGAGAAAATACTTAATATCTATTATTTTTTATTACAGATGTCTATTATTCAATAAAGCAATTTGTTATCTTTATTAGCATGTGAGTATTATCACAACGTGAGGCATGTATTGAGAGCATAGTTCTTCAAGAGTCGCTAATTATTTAATATGAATCTCTTAGTTCAGGTTTAAAAAGAGCAATTCTATATAAAATCGCAATGGTTTTTGTCTCATAAAAGGGCTTTTTATGAGAATTACCGGAAAGAATTATTATTCCGATATAAAACATTAATAACAACCAACTTTTATAATCTAGACTGTTATATCAAGGCTTAAAATTCTCGTATAATGTCACGTCATCCCTGCATTCTTCAAACCTGCAGATGAATAAAAGTGAATTATGTCCGATTGAAATAAGTGCACGAAAATTCCGTGCGAATACAATTTTACCTACACCTTTTACTGCCATAAGCTTAAAGGCCATGCAAATATTTTCTATAGTTTTATATTTTCAACGTGAACATACATTTAATTTCAGTCAGATTTATTTATAATTAAATGCGTTTATTAATTTATCTGTTCTTTACACTTAAACGTCGTATATGTCGGATACAGTTACTCGTAATTTCTTCGAAAGTGTCTTCTTACAGACGCAAAGAAAAAGGTTTGGTAGGACAAACAACAATTTATCTTCGGCTTCGCCTCGGAAAATTTGTTGTTTATCCTAGCAAACTGTCTTCTTACGTTTGTAAGAAGACACTTTCGAAGAAAAACTCGTACTCTATCCATTACTTATATTATTTTTACAGTAGGAAAATGTCATATCCGACAGTAGTATTTTTTCCGAAATTCTACTGAAATATTGTGAAAATGTTGTACATTAAAAGTGTACTGTCCTCTTAAGTTTTGATCAATGTTAATTCTTGGGTATTTTTTAGCCAGATGATTTAATACATTGCATATGTTACATTTAGCTTCAAATATGAACATAGAGTAATTTAGATTCGAATTGTTTCATTTTATGATTGACTGTTTTGTAGAAAATCCTTTTTAATCAAAAGTGGCGATACGCAATTTAGACAAAATCATTTTTAATAAGTTAACTGACTCAGAAGTTATACGTATTCATAGAATGTATTCCTATAATTTATTCAATAAAACAAGTCGGAAGAAACCAAAACTCATACTTGTATCATAGTTTGTGGACCTTTCTGTTCAAAATGTGTCAGAGTTAAATCGTATAAATATACATGCACAGTGCGTTAACTTGGAGTGCAAGGTATTAGTAAACCCGCACTTTAGAGCATAATGCCATTGATGCTATTTTTGCTGGGTTTATTATTGTGACGGGCAGAGAAGGGAAGGCGAAATATCATATTCAGGTGCTGTTTCATTGGTTATTTTTTCTGGGGTTTCATATTTTGACAAGGTAACGTGTTTTACTGTCTATGATATGATCAAAAGAGAAGAACATCAAAACACGTCGGAATTACGCTTCTCGGTGACAAATCAGATAGGCCTGCGTGTTTTCGATTGCTCTTTCTTTTATTTATATTATTACGCAAACCTAGCTAGTGACTATTACAAAGATTACTTTCAAACACAATTATATCAACAAGTCTGGCAGACCATAAATAAGCATTCCAGTTTTACTGTAATTTATGAGGAAAAAATATTCATAAGGGAGACGCAACTTGGTATAAGAAACATTAGAAATACAAAATTGATTGCCTGACAGAGGTCGCAATATAATAATAAACTACGTTTGGACAATTATATCAACAACGACAATCTTATCTCATAAATTATAAAGGGAAAATGATTGTTTACTCAATGTTACATTTTACTGGAATAATTTTACTTGATTTTGAAAAGACTCATTCATTACTCTCCGGATTTTTCAAACAACACAGAAATCCGTTTCTTTACCAAATTAACTTAAAAAACATCACAAAAGCATGAATTACCTCAACTTCTATTGTATAAGCTATAAAGTAGTAAATATTTAAATGATAACGTTATAAATATATCGATATATCTACATATGTGTTGCTGGGTCGTGTGGGGTTTTCCTTATTGATCTTGTTTATCATATTTATGCTCATATGTCGTGTGGCGGCTACACAAAGTCTCCCCGTACATGCAATCAATGTTGTTATATTTTCATTCTCAAGGGATTGTTCAGCGTTCAGTGTTGGTGTCCCCCTCAATGTCCAGTCTTCATAGTTACTGGGTCGTGTGGGGGTTGCGTTCATTGAACGCCGCCTTTTCTTGTTGATCTTATATTGTAACAAATTTTCTTATTATAACTGAAAATAAAAACTAATGAAACAATGTAATGTTGTATTTAACAAAAATCAAACTCATAATAAGATAAACAAATGTATGCAACAATAGTGATAACAAATTACGACAAATAAAACAAACATGTCACAGCATATTTACTTTCTTTAACAGATATCATTGTTTTCTTTGGACAATTATATATTCATCGTCCTTTTGTGTATATATACACGTAAAATTGTGAAAAGTAATTAATAACTGTAAACATTCAAAAAGTTAATATATGACCTAGTAAATGACCCCGTTATAAATTTAGATTTTAGAACTTTCTCACTGAACATGTGAGCTTAAATCTAGGAAACATTAAATATGATTTAAAGTTTTTGAAATACTAGCCGTGTTAAATCGTTAAATTCATTTTATTCATAAGTAAGTTAATAGCGTATCTAAAGCTAATTGATAAAAAGGTATAAGAACAACACTGAAATTTTGTTTAGGATGTTTAAAAAATTAGCATTGTTGACTTAAATAAAAATATCAATTTTAAATTCAAAATTTTGGACATGAATATATCGCTTTCTAATCTTTACTTTGTCAATTTATGACTTTGTTGTGTTGCTAAATTCATCTTATTCGGAGGCTATTTCCAAACTACAATACACAGAATGTTACAAATATTAAATATTTCTTGCACAGTTTTAAAATTAAAATCATTAAAAGGTCTCCGTTTTGATACTACATTCGTAATGTCATTTGAGACACAAAATTGATGATGTTTAATTGCTGCAATTTTTGAGAAGTGCATTTTGCGTCGTTAATTTCCCCGGGGAATGAATTAAATTAAGTTTAACCTGTCAGAATCACCTGAAAAGTGCATGCATTCGTGTAATTGGGTCATTGTTGGAAGTGTAAGAAAGGCAACTTTGTAATGCAAGATGTTCCAATGTTAATCATGTTAGCACTTCAATTGCTTATATATGTGCATTTCTTGAAAATGGTGATCATGTACATCGTTTTCAAATGCGAACAAAGAGTGAATTATGACAAGATGACTTTGATGTAAAGGGTTTTATTTTTGCTGAAAAAATATTGAAATCGGTTTGAAGTTTCATTTAATTAAATAATTAGATGTATAGATTTCGCTAAACCCGATATGGTAACCATTTTGGCTATCTAAAAATATATACGCCTTTGCAGCAACATAGAAAGAAAATTAATAAAACAACTGTTTATTGGTACAATAAAACCTATTTAAGCTCTTTTTTAAAATGATAGTTTGTATTCAATAGTTTTGATCTCCACTGTTTAAGAAAATCAAAACTATGCATGTAGACAACACGCAACAATGTCTTGAATCTAACATCACCAATACTGATTTCTTATAGCAGTGCCGGTAATGTACTTTTTTAAAATCCTGTCCAATAGAAAAAAGAAAATATCAAAACAGCTTTTACGATATGTTCGTATACAATGAAAAGACAATTAAAAATATGATAACTTGTATGTTCTTGATTATTGTTTAATAATATTTTATTGCATATATAAATATACATCAATTCATTTACATTAACAAAATTACACAATATACAAAAGGGTTGGGCCAAAAGTTTTTACAACATTATCATGGGCCCTTCCCTGTAAATGATTAACATCAGTTTTATAAAGTAAAGAAAGTTATACATTAAAGTACATATGCATTAAGTAACAATACATTTTCATTTTAAGATGAAAAGATAGAAGAGGGAAGAAAAGAAAACAAGAAAAGAAATGTTGCTGTATCAGTTGTGTGTCGACACTACCACCAACCATTCCCCATCATCAATTCTAAAGCAGATACCCATTTGTTTGTAATGAGCAAAAATAACCTAAAGTAACGTTACTTGTTATAGTTAATCATTACAAAAAACAATGTAGTAACGTTTTATGTAAACCTCTTTGTTTCTTTGATTTAAATTTTGAACATGCTGAAATAAGATTTTGTTTTGAAAGTCGTTTAACTTTTCAATGCCAAAGAGTAGCTTTTTAGTACTAAGCAGATGGAATTCTCTGGTGTTTGTAAATAGTTTTCTTCTTTGTATTGTATACTTTCGACATTGGAATAGGAAATGTTAGGCATCTTCAATTAGAGTACCACAATCGCATGCTGCACTAGAAGTAAGATGATTTGTAAATAGGTCAGAATTCAGATTGCTACATTTATTTCTAATACGAGCATGGTAGACAGCAGATACACGATCGCCTTCGATATAAAATGGCGACACAATAGGGGCTTTATATAATGTTTTAAGCTTATTTTTGAATATTGATAATGTTTCCGATTCTCTAATATGGGCTGGTAATTCGGACGGAATGACAGACTTAGCATAAATTTCTGTTCTTCTTGCTATTGAAGCATAATAAGCATTATTTCGTAGCAAAAGTTTTTGTTAATACTTCGTATTCTTTACCTAGGTATTTATACGGTGGAGTCCCCCAAGGCTCGGTCCTTGGGTCTCTTTTATTTTTGATTTACGTAAACGATATAGCGGATTCCCTTTTAAGTGTAACAAGACTCTTTGCAGACGACAGTTCTCTTGCAGTAACATCAAACAATGTAAACACAATCGAAGAAACTATTAATCACGACCTTGATAACATTCTTACTTGGTCAAAGCAATGGTTGGTTAACTTTAATCCAGCAAAAACAGAAGCGATGTTCTTCACATATGTCAATCGAAATCGACCTAAATTATACTTTAATAATGTTCAACTTAATTTTGTAGACCACCATAAACATCTAGGTGTCACATTTAGCCAAGACGGTAACTGGCATGAGCACATCGCAAATATAGTATCATCTGCATCAAAAATACTAGGTTCAATGAAATTGATAAAATTCAAAGTTAAAAGAAATACTCTTAATCATATATATGTTTCCTATCGTCGTCCAAGGCTTGAATATGCATCAATTGTATGGGATATTTGTACACAATATGAAAAAGAAACTTTAGAAAAACTACAATATGAAGCAGCAAGGGTTGTAACAGGTCTAACTAGATCTGTTTCAATTCGAAATCTTATACAACGAAATAGGATGGCTTTCATTAGACGAGAGATAGATATGCAGAAACTTATTCTTTGAATTTTATAAGGAAAACCATACTTTTTTGCGTTATTTTATCAACACAGTTATTCACCAACAGTCGTAACATGATTTCCTCACATTTATCCGTTCTTGATTATTAACGTTGATTCATTTTAATAAACATGAAATTATCCAAAACAGGTTTTAATTCCTATCTTTTGGGAGTCGTTATGTTACGAAGCGAAATAAATGACAAATAATGATTAAAATTTTTGATGTTTATATTAAACAATAATAATGAAAGAAAGTGGACAAGTGGAAAAAAAAAGAAAGCAACGCAATATTTAGTTATGCTCTATTTAAGAGTGGAGGCCTTGTAAGTATTTTCCAGCTTAAATTGTTTTTTTTATCTATCATTTTTTTAAAAATATTTATATATTGTTTTGAGACTGCGACACCGAGAAATCTGTCTGTAAAGAATACATGAGTTGTTGTCTCATTAGCTTTAGGCTAAAATTGTCTATGTTGTAACTCAAGTAGTTGGTGGTTATAAATATTTTATATCAATGTGGTAAATCTGTTTCCCAAGAAAAGACCTATTGTGTATGACAATATCACGCTATTACATTGTCTATAGTTTAATCCTTTGTTTCGAACTAGTAGTTTAAATATTTTTGTTAATAGGAAGTATGTACATCTTTTCTCGACTGGATACAACACGTCAATAGATGATGGATTTTGTGAAAGCAGAACGATAAGGGTATACTTTTTTATCTGAAAGGATAAAAAACTTTTTTTTCTATGATTTTTAAATTAAATTTATTGAAAAATTAAATCAAACATTCATTAACTAGCTAAGTTCAGGAATCTATCGAGATCTAGATCAATCTGGCGACTTAAAAAAACAAAAATATTGTAAAAAAATATATATAATTATATATTCAGAATTCCTAATCCGATTCGAGTGCCTGACAAATGGTCTTAAAATTTGCACACAAGCTATTGGTTCAAACCAACATTAATTGTTATATAAGACTTGAAAAATTGTTTCCAGTCAAAATTAAATTGACATCTAAATTAACCCATTTGAGCCCCTTTAAAAGATTTAAATTCATACTCAAATTGTACTCAATTATACTAATAATACTCAATTATTGTATTAATGACCAATGTGACTTCTAAGTTTCTCAGGTGGAACATTCAATTTCTTATCTCAAAAGTTCCTTGGGCAAACCTTGATTACTTAATTTAGATTTTAGTTAAATGTGAAGATGTTAAACAAGTGATCCCTTTTTCACACTTTGTTATTTCTTTTTTATGTCGATTCCGTTTCTCTCCATTTTCTAAATTATTCATGGCCAGATGGCTGTCATTTTAGTAATTTCTTGTCTTTCATTTGAGACTTTCAGAACAATTGTAATGTTATGACTTGTTAATTCTAAAAGTCAAGCCATTTGTAATGAGTAACAATGCCAGACTTTCTTTAGGTTTTTATTCATTTTGGCTTGCATTTCCTACAGTCGCGAAAAATAGCAAGAACATAATTTGGTGTTTCATGTAACCTTCTAATGTTAAATCTACCTTATTAAGTATGATTCTCTTAAGAATCAAATAAAGAGGGAAAAAAGATTATGATGAATTTACATTTGAAGACTTAGCTTTGCAATACGGACTTAGAAATTGTTAAAACTTCAATCACTATTGGCTAAATGAAGTAATAACAAGTTTTTAATTGAGATACAATAAATTTTGTTATTTGTACATAATGTTGTAAAACAGCCTTAAAGGAACTCAATTGTGGTCCAAAAGTTACAGACATAAACTGCGGCACTTAAAACAGACAAATATGCACAAGATGTTTTTTCAATATATAGAATAATCATTCTGGAAATCTTGCACACAAGTTCTTGGTCGAGATCTTCATCAAATGGAACCTTTATTCTGAAACATTATTTCCAGTACCGTCATGATAAAAAACCTCAGTGTAGTCCCTTATATATTGTACTTTCAATATTTAAACTATTTCATCCTTTGAGATGTTTAAACTCTTATTGTTAATAACATCTACTGAATATTTTTGTTAATAAAACTAATAAAGTTGTGTTGTCACTTAACTTTAATTACTTCGAATTTGCTAAATTCCCACAAAAGAGCCATATAAAAGCTTCTTTCCAAAATTACAACTATTAATTAAATAAATATGTTTTTTAATTGCTTAGGAGAACCGTTTATATAATTTCAATTCGACTAAAACTTATATATGATTTATATTTTCATCAAAAAAGTCAGTGACATGTTACGGCAATTTAATAATGTTAAATCACTGCAAGACTCCGGTTTCATTTGCATTACGTTTGTCATTTATTCCCTAACTATTACATAATCAAAGGCATTAATGATGCATTCCTAATTTACAATGACATTTTTGTTTCGTATAGACTGCCAGGAAACATAAAACAATACGATAAATTGAATGGGAAAATGTCATATATTTTAGAATAAAACAAATTGATAACGAATGTTATTTGTTACCTCTGCTTGTAAAGCGTGACTGTTCGTGATTCAAACTTGAGTAATGATAATGATATCTGCCAATTGTTTCCAATAGGGTTTAAAATGTTTGACTTTTAATTGAAATTAACACTTTAACAATATAATTATTTAGCAAAATGTAAGTTACAAATTGTTGCCAGTTTAATTATGAAGATATGTACAATTTGTAACATCTGAAAAAATATGTGTTATTATCAAGATCAAGCATTACACTTTAAAATTCGAATCATACTCATTTTATCTCAATTAGTCAAAAGATGTATATCCTATTTAAGCAAGTTAATTTTACTACGTGCGTTAGGGTCTATTTTCATTTAGTGGATGACATGTATATTCTTAACACGTTTCACTCAAAAGTATTTCGCCTAACACATACATATATCACGATCAACATTCCACATTTCTTTAAGTCATAAAGGCATTTCATGTACCATGTAAAGGGAATTGTATTCATTGTTTATAATTCAACTTGCGCAAACGGTAACAATTTAATACTTAAACAGGGATGACTACAAAATTCCGGCTGATTTAAATCTAGTGGTATGTAATTTAAGCAAACGTATTTAAATGTTTTTTTAGTTGTATTGCTTAAATCCTTTTAACGAATGTCTGTCTGGAGCATCATTTTATTACAAAAACGATTTACAGGACAGAAAATTATATACAAGCTCAATCAGACGCAGTAAATAATCAGAGCATAGTCCCGTAAGGTTAAAATATGGAAATGATATTCCGGGACTTGACATTAGCAACCTAAGAAAAAACAACATTGATTGTCTGACTCATGTCTTGATAAAATAGTAACAGACGATTGTTTATACATGTATAGCTAGACAAATATATAATTGGGATTTAAGTCGCATCGACACTTTTGAATAATATTCCAGTTTAACAGGTGGAGAAAGACCTCAGGTGCCCCTCCGTGCATTTTTCAGACATGATACGGTACCTGATGAGTTTTACCACCGACGTTTCCTAATCTCTGATTTCCTTTCAAAAGTCCATGTTATTTTGTTTTACCATTTTTTATTGGAGTGCAACTCTATATTTTTACTTGGGGACACACATCTGCATGAACATGGCATGGCATGAAAGTGTCATAGTGAAGGTTCACTGCTCATCACCATATGAACTCATCTACAAATGTTTCTGAATTTTGAGCTGAACACCATAAAATGTATAAATCTTGTGTTCTACTTAAAACAGTGTTAAGCAACTTGCATTTCTAAAGTTCATTAATCTATTAAAGTGCAACATGGCAACACAAAAGACGTTACAAGTATCAAGTTGTGCACAAAGTTGCTTTAAATTTATTAAAAAGTTCTTCGTTCTCAATAAATTATTCATTTTGTAATTTAAGGCACAAAAATGATTTTGTTAAATTACTTGAATTTTTGTGAAGCGCAATATGCATCCATGATTTCCCCTGGGAAATGACAACACCAGTTTTTACTTGTCATCCATAAATGTTGTTCTTAAAAATGACAGCAGCTAACCACAGTACTTTTACTTCAGATGCGTTAGTTGGAACGATTATGAAAATATATCTTTGCGGGGAAGTGTCGATATATGTTTGTTGAAACTTGTTCTTTTTTTCAAACCTTTAAGACAAGCTTGATGAAATCATCACTGTGAGAAGCGTAAAGGCCGCCAAACAGAAAAAAAATTACGTTACAATCATGCTTGATTGGTCGAGGTATCTTGTCTTACACGGTAATATTACTTCATCTCTTGTTCAGACATTCATGCCAAACTCATCAAGACATGAATGCAAAGAATATTTTCATTATCTTTTGATAAACAAAGTTTGAATTTATCATAGGGTCGAGGTCATAAAATAAAGTAAGTAGGAAGATGACCAAGGGGTATCACCGGCCTTTGACGAAGGAAAAAAGGTCAGTTACGACGTAGATTAATAATTGTCTAGTGGTTCGAGGTTTTTATGTTTTAATGCTACTTCAAAAGATGGAAATATTTGAAATTAACTAAGACAAAGATAGTTTATTTTATTTTTCTATTATCTCATCATATTAACTGGAAACAAAACAATAAGAATGCATACTGATGACAATGCTTTTCTGTTACTATTAAATAACAATAATAATATTTCAACAAATATGCAAATAAGCAAAATAGAAAAAAAATTACTTTATAAAACTTAAAATTTATTATTAACGACTTATATGTCTGGTTGATAAGGACATAACAAACAATTTAATAACAATATATGCTAATCAGCAAAATTTATATTGTACAAAACAAATCAAAGGGTTTATAATACCCTGTATATTCTTTTCAAAATCAATATAATGAAGCATTGAGATTATTGAAAAAAGACAAAACGGAATTGCAATGCACAAAATAAGGTTCAGATGGCTGAATATTCTATCATTCGTTCATTTCGCGAGAAAAAAACAACCTCTTCTTAACAATCATTTGATTAGTTCTTGTAATGAACTCTTTGCGAACTTTGCAAGATCAATATCCTCTTCTTTTAATCATGGCATAATGTGTTAAAATCATCCCTTTACTATGCTTTTTGTCTCCCCTTTCTAGCGTTCCTGTAACACAGTACCCTTGTTGAAAATCTTCATTACTGACATTTGACGTTAAATTCATCCTAAACCAAAAATGATTATCCCCTTTGACTTTTCCAGATAAAACTATAGAGCCGTTTTTTAAATAATGGATTTTCCCTCTTATTGCACGTTTTTGAGAGCCCGTTACTTCAGTTATTTTAACGCGTGATCTGCTCCACCAGTATGTTTTAAGCACCCAGTAGGATGAGAGAGCTGGCTGAGCCCATCCTGAAAACAATTTCAAAATTCAAAGATTAATGCAAATATACATGTCTTGTATAGCAAATCTCATATTAGACTGATTCGATTTTATATATGTATACCTAAAGTCTACCTATGATAAATTGCAAGAGTATCTTAGATATCAAAGTCAGTTTCAGTTTTTAACTTCATATTAAGTTGCAAATTTAAACTTCCATGAATACACTCAATAATACATATGTGACATAAATAGTATGGGAAAATATGTTGTATTTGAAGAAAAAACAAGAAATTATCTGTAATTTACAATGCCATGAAGTGTTCAATAAGTAGGTTGTAAATTGTTATAAAATTATACTTAACTTAATAAGATATATTAAACTTGTTTCTAAAACTTTATAAATTCATTACACTGTCTCATCTTTCACGCAAAATAAAGTAAATGGCCATTTTGACAAAGAAATAAAATTATGACTTTATGCAAAATGGATTGTTCGTATAGCTGTTTCATTTCTGCTTCGTGAATTGAAACATTGAATATTTGTCACATAGTTACTCATCAAACATTAAAGTCAGCTATATTCTATATTATTATCATAAGTTATAAGTCAGTTATATTTTATGGTATACTGATAATTTAAATTATATCAAATCAGTGTTACCTTCATAAGGAAATAAGTGTATCTTTATAGGAGCTTCTTCATGATTGAAAACTTTTCGACAGCATTTTCCTCTGGTCTCGTAGTAGTAAAGTTGTACCATTCTCAAACCTTACATCTTAAATATCCACAAAAAATATTAAATATACGTCTTTATATTAAAAAATTGATTTAGCAGATTTAGAGATGGAACATAAAACAAATTGCAAACTAATTAATTTAAATTATGTCCTAGACTGACAAGTAGTGAATAACCTAAGAATTTCAATCACACAGTTTCAATTTATAGTTATCAAAATTAGTGATTTTATTATACTTAAATTTCTTACTTAGGCGTAATTATTCAAAGACGTTTTTGCTTCTGATAGGAAAAGATGTTGTTTTCTTGAAACACCGTTTCTTGCCGAAAGCTTCCACAATAAGTGTAGTCATAATCTAAAAGTTTTCTTTTATGTACCCGTTTACAAACCAAAATGAAAACAACAATTAAGGTAATACGACAATGACATATTATAATAATGAGAAACATCTTTGCACTTAAACAAATACGAAATTAATTAAAGGACATAAAAAGCTATACAACCTTCTTTGCATCAAAGCATCGTAATTGATATATTCTCTTCCATAATTCCAATCTTCTCTAACACAATCCAAACTTATATATGCATTGAAACAAGCTATTCAAACTAAACATGCAACAGTGTCTTGAATACAACATCACCAGTATCGACTTTTCTAGGCAAGGCCAGACGGTAATCTTCTTTTCTGTGCCTGTTTCACATTTCTCAACCATGTCAAATTGAATGAGAATATATCAGACTGTCTTTTACAGGATGCTCATATACTACGAAACCGTCAATCGATTTACACTTATACAACAGAAAATATGATAACTTAGGTGAATTTGGATGGTTTTCACCACTTTGAAAGCCGATCAATAGACAACTGTCAAGAAGGATTACGCCAGTTGATAACAATTCATGTGCTCAGGAAATGCCTGATATTGCTATGTATTGAAACGTGTCTATTGTACTTGTTTATACGTGACCAATATTAATGAAATACGATTAATTTATTTAGAAAATTGTCAGTTTGTTAAAGTAGATGTATTCTTTATTACTAACGAAAACTGTACATTCACGCATTCTATGAAAAACATTTTATCTCAAAATAACTTTAATGTTTTAAACAAAATTTGCTCTACATCGTATATGTAAAGAACAACCTACCGGTATGATTTTGATAACTTCATCAATTCTAAATAATAATTATTTCAAGGAAATGTAGTTTACATCGTGCTTTTTCTCAGTTTAGTTTATTACATTTGTTGCTCTCATTTAATTCCTTCATATCAAGATATTCACAAGAAATATTTCTGTAAAGGAACGTAAGAAAACAAATATCATTTATTTCTACATCTTATGAATATATCCTGTATTCCCACGTATATTTTAACGTTAATATAATAGTCTATGTTTTGAACTCAAAATAGTAGGTAATTCCGTGCAATTCTATTAAAATGGTAATTCTTTTTCCTTATCCTCATAAAAGATTTATTGATATGACAATATTACGCAACAACATGTATACCGTGGATATTTTTAATAGTTGAATGGTACTTCTAAGAAAAGACAAACTCTTCTTTTGACCCGCATAAAGTGTGCACACAAATAATATTTTGCAATCTTTGCAAATAAGAAATAACAAAATAGTTATTTAGTCTGAGGTCCTAATGCATATTTAGAACATTATGTCCCTATTCTTTATAATAGTGTAATGTGCTGGAGAAATAATTGAAAAAAAAATATTTTGGCAATATAATATAAAAATGTGTAAAAAATGCAACAAGAAATAAAACATTCGTTAACAATTGAAATTTTTTTATTTATGTCCTATTGATATCATATATTTAAACAGGCTTTTTTTAGTTTTGTTCAATAGATATGGAAACATGTGCCATTGTCCTTTTTCATATCCTAGATAAAAAAATATCAGAGCATCTCATTGACCATAATATATAATTACCAATCTCAAAAGTAGAACAGCTTGTCATGATCTGAATGCCAGAAACTAGTCAACGCAAATATTTTAATTATAATCTATATTTTAAGCTAACTTAATGCACCTCTAATATTTTGAAAATGTATGTATATGAAATGCAGCTCCAGAATTGTACTAAAATATAATGTCCAAGAACAAAAATCATTCGGATTTTCCTGTGACGTGCAATTTTTAAAAAGAGTTTTTTATATTTTAGGCAGATTTATAGTTTATGCTAAACATTTTTCAATATCAACTGTTGGTCTTTCACCATTAATCTTTTGAAATATATTGCTAATTCAGCTCAATTTGACAATGAAAATTTGAACATAAAGTTATTTTTATCTAAAGATATTGAACATTTTTCATGCAAGAAAACAGGATCTTGATTTTATCTCAACTAAACATAATTATCAACAAAGTTGACTGTAAAGGAAAGTAATTCTGAACATCATTACACGGAAGTAATAATAAAAGTTAATAACCATAAGCTATATATTATTTCCTCATTTACCACTTTAAAATTGAAATCATAAAGTAGAAAGCAGCTGTTTTATGCATTACTTGAAAGGTCTGATTGTATTTTGTTAGCAGAATACTAGTATGACTCATCCATTTTGTCAATTGTTATGTTGTTTAAATATTTAATGGTAGACAACGAAATAACCGTAACGGTAATATTTTTTGCAATCTAATTTAATAACTGTAGGTTAAGTTGAAGAGCAATGCCAATCAATAATTTTGTAATTAAACTGTAACATATCTAATAACGGAAAAAAGACAACATAAATTCACGAATAAATTCACGCGAGCACGCGCCGTTGTGACATGTTTATTTTTTTATTCGCGCCAAAATTCGCGTTAAAAGGTTGCTGCAATTTAGGCCACATTAGCTTCACTTTTTTAATTTATCAAAATATAACTGTCAAATGACATTGAATTCGATGTGAAAAGCATGAAAACACGATTTCATTATACCGAAAGCAATGAACAAAACATGGAATTACCAAGTCAGGTGTATATGTACATGCAAAATAGCGCTTAAGCACCTTTTTTGCAGAAATATCTACAGAATCCAGGATTTGCTACAACCCTTACTCTGGGATCTGGCTGTAATTGTGTCATTGTGTTTCTACAGATGTCAATTATTATAATGCGCGAAAAATGTTGCAACCCTCTATTGGTTCAGTTAAAACTTATAAAAATAATGCACTCGTTTTAACTTTTGATATTAAGATGCAGCAGCATTAACATTTAATATCAGTTTTATACATTCAATATATAATATTACTATGTCAATTTTGGAAACCATATTGTGTAATTGTGGTGTTGTAATATGGTTTCTATATTTAAAATTCTGTATAATTTATCTTCTAATACAGACGTAATAACAAGCTTATGTTACATCATTTGAGGTCTTGCCCATCAGTAAAGCTGGAATGTCAGCATATGACCTTTTACGGTGCTGGTGCGACGTGAAATCAAACACAAAACAAACAAAGCAATGAGTCTCTATTAATAACTTTCCTGAAAACGTTTTATATTGGTTACCGGGAAGATCGTGAAATGTAACAATAAATTTGATTTATTCTTAATTATTTTTTGTAAATTGTTCATCTGTCAATGCGATAAAACACATGCAGAAAAACCCACGCCACAACACAATTTTAATTTTGTTGTGTTACTTTAATTAACTTAATCGCCTTAAACATAGTTGAAATATTGTTGAATCATATTCCGGTAAATGTAACATTATCATGTCTGCTTTTCAATATCACACTGACAATATTATTCAGCTTTGCTCCTGGGAAGCATAAAGTACATGATGGATATGATTGGAAAATGAAATGTATGTATCAATAAAGGATAATAAATGCAAAATATATTTTTATGTTTACATTGCTTTAATTGCTTGGAACTATGTGATTCTACAGTAAGACAAATAAGTCTTTGCAAATCACCACTGGGATGGGAATTGGAACGACTAAGTTTTATATATTTTATGTGCAAAAAGAAGTAAATCGGCTCAAATGATCCACAAGGGATAAAGAACAACGTTGCAACCATATTTCTCGAAAGAGCTTTATATGACAATTTATTTCATTAAGGAAAGTAGGAACCGCACAACAACCTATATAGTTTTGTAAATTTTAGCATCACATGAACTTCCGACCGTTTTAGCTAAATAAGTAAACGTTAATTATTTTTTTGTTTGGTTTACTTCACGCTCCAGTAGGTTTTCTTTTGTGTCTCAAATACTATTCATCTACATCTATAAAGCTTTGCGCAATGACATTTGCCTTCTATGTAGTAAAAATGTTGTAATTATATAAAGTACATATAGACCTACAGTATAAACTATGTAAAAAAGAAACCTTTCAACTTTATTGAATTAATATACATTATCAATATTATAGCTTGAATCAACTTATAAGAGTATTTCTGAGAACTTCATCAAATTAATTATTTTGTCGGTAACATGTTTTCTCGATTATTTCAGGAATCGTTGTGCTAGTCCAGATATAATCTGAATGAAATAAATGTTAATGTAAAAATGAAATAAATATTATTTTTCACTTCTTAAATAAAGTCAGTGCATTCAAATAGCCGCATGAAATACATCTAAATTTTTCAAATTATATTTTTATAATGATAAATTTCAATTTCTTCATCAAAATTTTAATGTTTGTTTTTAGTTGTCATTTTCTAAAATTATACATAAATGATGTTAAATCTTATTCAGTTACAAAATTACATCTTTTGTTATGAATTGATAATAATTGTTTATTACAAGACCAATTTTAAGACTAACTACAAACCGTTTAAATAAGCATTTTCATCTTTAGTAAAAGACTTGAGACTTCGATTAGCTTTATTCTTCTTTTAAAATACAATGGCACGCGCATTAATCGTTCAGCGGCACTGATAATTTGAACTATCAGGAGTCATAACCAAGACGTGATAAGTTAAGAGATTTTCTTTTAAACGCAATTTTGCCTCAGTTATTTTGTTTAAAGGCTGATTTCAGACTAAGGACTTTCTATAAAACGCCATTCTACAATACCATAAAAAAGCAGAAAAAGCAGTAAATTAATACGTCAATATAAATTGTTCCATCTTTTTACTTTTTCAATCGAATAAATATAATATAAACAGAATGCAACACTACATCCGAAAACCGCTGTATTGATTCCGTCCTCATTAATGAGATGTCGTGAAAATCGTGTTTCCTGTTTCCAGTGATGAGCGGAATCAATGACCTTATTCCATTGGCCTTATTAGAGTTGCTTGTTTCACATCATCGTTATTTCCTTTTCGATTGGTAATTGACCTAAATGTAGTAAAGCCTAAAAGTTAAGAATGGACTGAATATTATGTGGTACATGTATATTATAAACTTACATGCTTTACGTAATAACGAACAAAACATCCAACAATTAAGTATTGCATCTTTGCTTATATATTTTTTATTAACATAATGTTATATTGCAATATAAATGAAACGATAATCGAAGTCTTTTAAAATGTAAAAGGACGTTACCCCAACATTATAAAGTCATCTTCACATTTATATCACTAATAAGTTTTAACACATCTACGGATGCCCTTGAATATAATATTCCATCTTTGTATGTTGAATGTTGCTTAAAACGTGTTTCTAAATTTAAAATGTTACCATAAATTATTATATTTTGATATTGACTTTTGCTTAATCCGGTACTAGAAGGCGTGGACTGTAGACCGGTCTAAGAGCTTTCTGTCATATATAGACTTTATTAAACCAACCTGAATGGTTTTAAATTTTCACGTTTTTGGCACTCTTTAGGGGTTCAGTTAATTTCTTATTTGACAATTTATTTTGGAATAGAAGCAACTAAGAATATAGTTTAATTGCTTTTTATAATAGTTATTTACTTTATTTTAAGTGATATTTAATAGTTCAAACATGTTCCCATACCATCATAGCATAGTCTGTGCTTCGGGTTTCCCCTTAATCATGTTTTAAATTAACAAGATTGACAAGATGTCACGTTCCTGTCACCACCATCCTCATTAACAAGGCGCCTTTCCAACAAATTTGATTCTGACAAGGAAACTTTCAAAATTCTACTTGAAATACGATTTACGTTTTAATCCTAATTGCAGTATAAATTAATATGTTTCCTGTACAGCAATCGTGTGTATATTTTTGTAAGACAAACGCTAAGCATCTGCTGATAGGCATCTTAAAAACTGTCGTATATTGCAATGTTTGGGCATAAGCCATTTATAACATTTTATCATGAACACTGTCATACAAATGCCTATATGCCGATTGAAAAGTGCTTAAACCGGTGGAAGTGTGCTAGAGAGATGTTGAACTTTCTATTATATGACATAAGCTAACTCAATCGATTTCCCATAAAGGATTTGATTGTTATAATACATGTCAAAATCCTTGTTAGACTGATAGAGCTTAACTGCACTTACCATAAATGTACATGAACAGACCGAGAACACGACATTTTCAATTTTGCTATTTTTGGCGTTCATTCACGAGTCCTGTTTCACTTTTGTATCATATACGCCAAACATACGTTCGTCATTCTTGCTACATACAAGTAAACATTTTGTATTCGAATACTTATGTAAACACAAATGTATGACTTACTTTCGTAAGGTAGATGTTATAAATAACAGCAAGGTTCAAATTGTTAAATGTGTGTCATTCTTACACTTATTTTAAGAAAGGGTATATAGTTTAAAAAGCCAAAAGTCGGATATATATCACATCTATTATATTCAAACAAATACAATGTCAAACTTTACAAACAGTATATTCTTTAATTTTTGACAAGTAAATCAGAAACATCAACTTCGAATATTGCAGGATTCTGTATAATTTGAGACTAAAAATAATTTGCAAGATCAAAATTTACAGAACGCAGAACCTAAAGCGCGTCTTTGACGTACAAAATGTAAAATTTACAAAAACCGAAGTAACGTTATTTGATTTCTCTCACTATTCCGGTTTGACTTTCATACTTTTTATTGAAACAACAACAAACGGAATTCAGATTATCTGTATCATATAGTTTTATTATGTATTTTTTATAGATGATATGTCAAAAAGAAATTGGTTTCAATTACCATTTATAATATAAACGCTTTATAAATTGTACAATTTCATTCAGTATTAATGTATGCTTTTGCGAGCATATTGTGTTTGTAGTTTGTACATGTTGACTTGACAGCATACTTCTATGAAATAGCATTGTACTTAAATTTTCTTTCTTTTTTACTGAGGTATTTGTAGTTCTATAATGATTCTACACTTGCGTGTTTATCTATCATCAATTCACCGTTATGAAAACAGCCGTAAGCCTTTTTAAAAATAATTATTATATGAAAAGTTTGTTGAGAAGATAAGATTTCATACGAATTTCTAAAACATCTTCTATGCATGACTAGAAATAGAGAAAATGTTTTTTAAACATCGTGACTTACCATACCGATATATCATATAAATGAATATATTTGATATTCCGTTTGACATTTCTATTCGAGCCATTTTCATGTTTGTATTTCTTTAAAACATGACCATGAAATTTAACAATTCTTACGTGCATTGATTTGTGTCAAAAGTTAACGATGCACGTGGTTTCGCGCATATAACAGGTACCCATTTACACAGTAAAGAGAATTGCTAGCAGGACGCCGGTTTGGATCCAATTACGGTATTGGAAATTTAGTTTACCAGTGTTCTCAACATTTACATTAAAAATAACTTTCATGCCATTTCGGAATTAGGTAGATTCTTGTTAGAAGTGTATTTGGGCAGATAAGAAATATTATGAAGGGCAGATAAAACACCAAATTATAATATCGTTAACATAATTGGAACAACTGCCATAAAAGGACATTTAAGTTATTTGCATTAATGCTCGGAAACATACATTATATATTATTGGCACTGTCAATATTTTGCAACTCATTTCATTGCACATGCTAATGTAACAAGGTGTATTTTCCGGGTAATATGTGTTTTTAAAAGGTTCCCAAGCTTTCGTATGTTTTTATCCATATTGTTTCTGTAAGAGTTGTTTCCTCTTGACTTTGGCGGGAATTTGTACATGTCACGTGAATCACGTTTTGATTCTGCTCAGTGCGTTGTTTGGTAGACATTGAGAGAGAAAGCGTCTTTATGATGTTTCTTATACTTTAACATTTTTCTTTTTGGTTGAAACAGTTCATCATTCTATAAGGTAACTATTGCAATGGTTGAAGTAATTTACTAAAGAATTATTCTCTTTGTTGTTTCTGCTAAGTAATGTACATGGTTGTATCATTATGAAGATAAATCCAAGATGGCTACCATTTTCTCTTTTTATTCTAAATGTCCTATCTTTTACTTATGTCAACTAATTTGCATGTATATAATAATTGATGCATTGTTCTTCACTGCAGCACTCAGTGAGTTTCATTTGTGTGGATGATGGCGTATATCGTTATTGTGTAAAAGGACTAAGGATCCTACAGATCTTTAAGTTGATATCTTATTATCTATGAAAGTAATATTTTATATATATAAGGTACTTCGATGAATGATTGAATTCTAATAACTTTAGCATTGTTATAAACAAATGTAAGCACAGGGACCACTGTATCATTGAGTTATGGACTGCTATGATTATGAACCATGAACTTAGCTATGAACTATGTTATTAATATAATTGGAGATTTATAAAGAGCTGTGGATTGGAACCGTGCGTTCGTTTGGGTATTTAAACTCCTCCAGGTAAAATATATATTTATTATGAATAATATAAAAGAGAGATAACTCTTTATATGACTTATAAGAATCTCCATCATTTGAAAAGGATTGTTAGTATTTATTATTCATTGCCTACCTTGCTGACATGCTTACGTGATTACATGTAGAACTGTAAAAGATGTACCGGTATACTTGTGAACTGATAATGATGAACTGTAGATAATGTAAACTTATGTCAATAAACTACATATGATCGAACCTGAAGAGAAGATTTTGTATATATTGATACGCCTAAAGAGATCCCTAAAATTACACTTTTATAATCAAAAAAGATTAATGTTATATTTTATAGTGATACAATGTAAAGTGACTACGGTATAAAAGGTATTTCCAAGGCAATAAACTCTTATTATAAGTTGGTACATTTCCCCAATATTTATTGTGGAATTGCGGTTCTAAATAGAAATATATGAACTTTTGGATGTATTACATCGGATGAGGCAGCATTTGTTTAGGTGAGGTAGCATTTGCCCATCCAAGGGTATATAGTGAGTGAACAGGAGAAAGTCAAGTTGTCATAATTCCTTTGACGTGACGCAAGGAAACGTCTGTAAATATTCATCAGAATTAAAGTGTACCGTTCCATTTATAATTCTTTTTATATTTGCATTTTATGCCGATTTATGTTTTATCATTGGCATTAATTTTTAAATACCCACAGTTGGACAAACAACATTATATAACAGACAATCTTTAGAAATATATAGTCGATTCAGCTAAACTTAACAAAGAAAATTAGTTTCCAAATATCCATTACCTCAGTTTGTCTTAGATTAAAAAGAGATGTAAGAAGGAAGGGTTACAAAACATAAATGACAAAAAAGGTTAAAAGATTAGAGAAATGTATTTTATTAATGTTACATAATAATTAAAATCAATATACGAGTATTATTTAGTGATTGAATAGAGTGATTCGATACGAAAAAATAAAATTAAAAAAAAATTCTTTGATTTAATATTAAAATGTTCACTAACCCGAATAACTAAGTTTGTGAACCCAAGAATATTCATTAAAATACTTACGGTTTCATACTTACCAAATATGAAGTAATGATGATATTCATTGGCTTTGGATTCTTACAAAATGGAATTATATACATGAATATAACATTATAAACAATTGTAAGTTCTGTAACATTTTAATAACAAGCGACTTTTCATGATTCAATGTTGTTGTTTTGTATCAGTCAAATTGTAAATTGAAGAATCCAATTACATAAGAGCAAATAAATTGCAATGTTTTACCATGCAGATTAAGCAAACGGCATGTTCACTGCGTGACAAATATAGATTGACAGTAACGAAATTAATCTTGTTAATGTATGAGCTAGGTGAAATCCGCATGGAATATATTATCAATGATTCAATATTGTAAGGATTATTTTAGGTTAGAACTTAAAGAGAAACATAATTTTGTTGCATGTCTACGTTGTGCACGAGTTGAAATTATAGTATTTACGCAAAATACATTAGAAAAATATTTAAAAAGTGGAAACATATTACAATTAAAATTATTGCCAGCTCAGTTTGATTGATCCTTAATTTCTGCATTTGATTTTAATCATTGAGCAGTCAACATATTTTCGTGTACCTATAATGGCAGGTTATCCTGGTCTATAACAGTCAATAAAAATTACGATAAATATGTAAATTTTTAAACAATCTAACATGCAGTTACCTTTCCAAAATGGAACTAGCGGAAATTCATAACAATTATTGATTGTCAATTTGATGTAAATATTACCTACATATTTTATTATTTCATTGTATTCAATAATATGTCAATAAAACAGAAAGAAATGACTTCTTTGTCATTGAATATGAAATATTTCAATATATATATATATATGAATTTAATATTAACAAGTGAAGAATGTGTTATTCAAATTCTGTTAAATATGTATTTAAACTTCTTTATCAATATCATTGTTTTCCAAGACCATGCATATACGAGACATTTATAAGTATAAAACAAAGGAAATTGTATAAAAAGCATCCTCAACTGCTTAAAGTGATATTCGCTTTCTACTGAAATTAATTGCGACGCGCATGCGTGTTTTCTATTATATTAGTTAATAATCAATATTGAAAGGAGCATTTGATTGCCAAATGCAATTAAAATGTATCAGACAATAGTACATGAAGCGTATTGCATGCTCCCTGTTTGTACAGAGAGCTATTAACTCATTTGTCTTTGAAAATCATTGGAATTATGATGTCTTCCTTATTGTTGAAAAACTAAAATGCATTAAGGGTCTGTATATATCGAACCATTCATTTCTCTCAAGTAAGTAATGTTATCTAGCACTAGATGGTAAATAATGATTAAAAGAGAGCAATACATATTATTCTAACATAAATCTATTTTGCTTTTGGAAACTGTAATAGAGTTAAATAGAGAACATATAATCAAAATGGCCGGAGGACCTGTACCACTACAGGTTTAAATAAATTCGTTTACTTCACATTCATAACAGTTTCAGATATTTTTTTTCACAAACTGGATTGCATTTACTTATTTGTGCACAATAACATTATTCATTATTTTCTCTCTTGATCCGTCGCCGCCTATGCGTCCTTCAGGTGTTTGCTCCAGTTTTTGAAGTGCTCTTTTCTGGAATTGTGACTGGATATTGTCGAGGCTGCATGCTCGATTTCGAACGCCACTATCCCTTGATAAATTGTGTATTAATATTCTAACAGAATGATGTCATTTTAATGCCTTTCTCTAAATAGCAATATACATCAAATTTTTCATGATTTTTTCCCAAAACATTTATAAGTTTAAAGACCTCGTTAATAAACTCACTTATATTAGCAAATATTGATTCTGAGCAAATTTTCCTTATACTCAAAATAAACTGATACGCAGAAAACGTCCTAATTGCAGACATTTAATAGCCAAATATTATAAATCATCTTTGCTGGTTTCCGTTTTGTAGAAATATGAGAGATTTCGTAATTACTTTATTTTGTACAAGTTCAAGTCTCAGATAGATTGTAGTATTTGATATGTCAAAATAATTTTAGAACAAGTAATATCAAAAATATAAACAAAACAGTGTATGTTATAATGCAGACATGTTTATGAGATCGCAGAAAAATTAAGACGCCGAATATTTCGAAAAATCATTTGCCTAGACAAATCCATACACGACTATTTTTAAAAGAATATTTGTTACTATTACATGCGTTTAGTATGTTTTTCATTTACTTCTCAATTAGAAAACGTAATGCCGAATGCTATAAAAGGCTTAAAATGCTATGTAAAACTTTGTAAATGACAATAAAAATGAGCGAATTAGATCCTAGAATACAAATTTATCTCTTTCAATAATCAATGATGTTTTTTGATGGAATTGTATTAAAGAGTTCTTTGATTGAATTTACAGAATTTAATCTATTACGGGCCTGTGAAAAATTAAGACATTCAAGAAGAAAATGCTTGACAGTAAAATTTTCATTACAACCTACACAGAAAAGGGCATTGTCATAGCAGAAAATAACAAATTGTCGAAAACTAAACTGTATACTTAGTCTAGTAGTTTGTCGTACTCGGAATGAAATTTTTTTCAAAAATAAGATAAAAATTTTGTTTATATTTATCTTATTAATAAAGAAACAGTTTGTAGAGTAAAACTATAAATAATTGTACAAAACTATCGATTGATACAGCGATGTATATATACATGTACAACACTAATATTTGCAGGTGTTAATCACCATTTGGCCGAGAACAGTTTTAAGAGCTATCTATAATATTTAAATTCCCAGATAGAGATGATATAGAAATGCAATCGTATTGAATTAGATGTATCGCGATTTTTTTTAATTTAAGGAAGCATTAGGCATGTTAAATTTATTACAAATATATATTATTTTGTTTTTTGCTATGTATCAATATCATGAAACTGTTTTCAATATTTGTATCATTTCAATATAGTCAGACATAATAAAGAATTGTTCCTGAAAATGTATTTACCCGTATTTATTTGCATGATATGCCTGCTCAAATATAACTTAGTGATCTAAGAAAATAAAAAGAAACTGTCATAAAATTACCCTCATATCTAGGTTATTCACGTTGATTCATAGGAGCAAGAATTTTTGCTGTATTTTTAACGATTTCACTCTAATGCTATTACAAGAGGGCCATGATGGCCCTGAGGTCGCTCACCTGTATATAGGCCCCCCAACCCCCCCCCCCAATGTTGCAGGGCCAATTTAACCAAAGGGCTTTTATTTGCACAAACTTGGTAGACACCCATAAGAAGATGTTTCATGCTAAACATCTAAGCTCTAGCTCATTGGGCTTTTTAAAAGAAGATTTTTTTAAAGTTTTTACTATACACATATAGTTAAAAAACAATGACACCCTGGGGCCGGGCAAGTTTTGACCCCAGGGCTTTTATTTGAACAAACTTTGTAGACACTTACTAGAAGATGTTTCATGCTTAATATCTAAACTCTAGCTATTTGAGTTTTTTCAAAGAAGATTTTAAGTTTTTGCTATACACATATAAAGAAAATCAATGACCCCGGGGCGGAGCCAATTTTGACCCCAGGTCTTTTATTTAAACAAACTTTGTAGACACTCACTAAAAGATGTTTCATGCTTAATATTTTAACTCTAGCTATTTGGGTTTTTTCAAAGAAGATTTTTTAAGTTTTTGCTATACACATATAAGGAAAATCAATGACCCCCGGGGCGGTGCCATTTTGACCCCAGGGCTTTTATTTGAACAAACTTGGTAGACACCTATTAGAACATGTTTGATGCTAAATATCTTAGCCATAGCTCTTTGAGTTCTTTAAAAGAAGATATTTTAAGTTTTTACTATATGCATATAGGGAAAATCAATTAACCCCCGGGGCGGAGCCAATTTTGACCCCAGGGCTTTTATTTGAACAAACTTGGTAGACACTTAGAACATGTTTCATGCTAAATATCTTAGCTCTAACTCTTTTTGTTCTTTAAAAGAAGATATTTTAAGTTTTTACTATATGCATATAGGGAAAATCAATGACCCCCTGGGGCGGGGCCAATTTTGACCCCAGGGCTTTTATTTGAACAAACTTGGTAGACACCTATTAGAACATGTTTGATGCTCAATATCTTAGCCATAGCTCTTTGAGTTCTTTAAAAGAAGATATTTTAAGTTTTTACTATATGCATATAGGGAAAATCAATGACCCCCCTGGGCGGGGCCAATTTTGACCCCAGGGCTTTTATTTGAACAAACTTGGTAGACACCCATTATAACATGTTTCATGCTAAATATCTTAGCTCCAGCTCTTTGGGTTCTTTAAAAGAAGATTTTTTAAGTTTTTACTATATGCATATAGGGAAAATCAATGACCCCCCGGGGCGGGGCCAATTTTGACCCCAGGGCTTTTATTTGAACAAACTTGGTAGACACTCACTAGAAGATGTTTCATGCCAAATATCTAAGCTCTAGCTCTTATGGTTTTTTAAAAGAAGATATTTAAAGTTTTTTCTTCCGGTTGCCATGGCAACCAGAGTTCTGCATGGAATTAAATTCTTTGAACAATTTTTAAAGGTGACCACCAAAGGAACATTCCTGTGAAGTTTGGATGAAATTGGCTTAGTGGTTTATGAGGAGATGTCATTTAAAGAAAAAGTTTACGGACGACGGACGGACGACGGACGGACGGACGGACGGACGCCGGACGAAAAGCGATCACAAAAGCTCACCCTGTCACTTTGTGACAGGTGAGCTAATAATCAAGTAGTCACTTCATTTTGACTACGGTATAAAGATATCATAGTACCAATGTTCTAAATGTTTGGTAAGCATTTATAAAGTTTAGGATATAATATAAAACTATTACATCTTACATATTTTTTATTTCGAACGAAAATTTTTGTTGTCCCATTTCACAAATCCGAATAGTAATGAGGAATTAGTACCCGAGATTAAATATTACACTAAAATGACATGATAACCTTCTTAATAATGACATTCTTGTGCTTGAAATATTTTTGAAAAAAAAAAACACATTTAAAATGGAACAACAGTAATTAAAGAAAAGTACGAATCAATGGTAAGTATTACACATAAATATGAATATTGCTTTAAACAGGTCATTGGACAAAGGGACGAATAATGCTTCAATTAAGAACATTTTTATTTTGGTAAAATGTAAAGACCTGGATATATAAAAACAAAGAAAAATAATTAGAAGATAAACCGCATTATAATGACAACAAATCGTTGTCAACACATTTGAAACTTCTATTGTCTTCTATTGGCAGCAAACGTATAATTGTAAACGATTTTAAGGTCTCTTAACATGTTAGAACTAACGACATTTCATTTTCAATGTCTTTGTTTTGTATTAATCACCTATTATAATGAAGTATCCAATTGCATAAAAAGAAATAAATTGCAATTTCTAGTTTTACCATGCAGAATAAGCAACCACCATATTCACTGCGTGACAAATATAGATTGACAATGATAAAACTAATCTTGTTAATGTTTGAGCTGTGAGTAATCCACAGGGAATATATAATCAATGAATCAATATTTAAAGAATTATTGTAAGTAAGTAAATAAAAAGAAACATCATTCTGTTACTTGTCTATGTTTTGTACAAAATAAGATCTAGGTATTTTAACCTGCACTACTTTAAATGCACTACAAAATTTATAAAATAGGTAAAGTGGCAACGCAACACGATAAATTAAAATTGTTGGTAGCTCTGTTTGCTTGATCCTTATAATAGATATCAGTTGTTTAGGTAGAATATCATCTACGTTCCTTGCACCATTTTAATCATAACACAATAATGTATGAAAAAAAATATTATTGATTCCAGAATTTAGCAATATTACTTAAAATATGTTTATATAATTGTGGTTATTGAACACCAAACATGTAATTGTCAAGTACCGATAATGCAAGCTAAACCAAGTCTCTATAAACACACTATTTGTGTTGATGAAAACAACAAATATCTTAAAGCAATTTAAAATGCATTCAACGGGACCGGCTGGAATAAATTACAATTATATTTGATGTATATATCCCACAAATGATATCATCATGTAGTCAATATTTAATTAAAGAAGTAGAAGGGACTCGGATGTCTTCACATAATTTTCCATTATAGTAGTAACTTATCAGTAGTTCAGTAGTTAAATATTTCAATAAACGTGACATTCATTTTAAAAATTGAATATAACATTCTTTTTAAATTATTTTAAATATTCATATAATTTACTATTTCATATTAAATTACTTAAGCACAATTATTAAATAACATTTGACAAAGTAAATCGTATCAAAAGCAGCCTTGACTGCGCTTAGTAAATGTCGTTCGTTCTGCCTTGTTGATATTTGTTTTCATATTTTAAACAGAAATTAATGGAGAAATCGCATGCTTGAATTCTATTACTTTACACACCGTATTACCGGCGGAAGTGATGGCAGATCACTGCAGGGATGGCAGATATCTGAAAATTACCGATCGATACAGGTAGGTTATAAATTTGGTTGGTTTAATTATATTACACAAATACGGCCCATTTCATTGCTATAAAACTATTGTCCATTGAATGGAGATACTGTAAGGTAATTTTGGACTCGATTTTTTCCTTTTTTCAGACTATTTTGAGCAGGTTAAAAGTGAAAGCCTTAGAAAAAATCCGTGAAAATGTCTGTTTTCTGTTCAAAATATCTCAAGTTTTAAGTAAATGGCAGGATTTCCTGTTATCAATATAGACGTTCATCCATTGGGGTCACGCAAGCCAAATATCTACCCCGTGAGTCTTTTCTTGAAAGTTTTTACAGACGCTCAATCTTGTCCGGTCGAAGAAAAAATGCTGCCGTTGTAGGCAGATACATATTATAAATGCTGCCGTCGATGGCAGAAATACCATGAAAGTGGCTAACATTCTGACAGAAAATCAAGTTCAATCTTTTATCAATTCCTCTTTTCTTTGCGTCCTTTTAGTCAGAATTGCGACGTTAAACTATCATTTTTAATATTTTCTCAAGATAGAAAAGTTATTAACCCATTACTCCATGAGCATGTTGTGAAAAATGGCTGTTTTCATTGAAAGGTCTCCCGTTACAAGTTCAAGTTGCTATAAAACTATAAAAACTGCTTCAAATACTAATCAAACTTGGCACAAATGTTGACTGGACCATTGCCTTTGTAACAACATGTTCAGTCTGAAATTTCCTGTTACCATAGCAACTAGGGGACATCTCAAAATTGCAAAAAATCACTATTTTACGTTGATTTTTTCCATCAAAATTGATTTCAAAGTGCTGCCACTTCTCAATGGATTGAGATAGAGTCAAGGCTTTTCAGCATTGGTTACACGTTACCTTATGATCGACCTGGGGCCATTTTTAGCCTCCCACAAGTCCAAAGTTTTCTTGGCGATGAGGGGGACTCCGCCCCCCTTCAAACCCCCCAAACAGAAGGGGGCACATCCCCCTTCTGGCAACCCCCTGATGTATCTTTTGGATGGGGGTGGGGGGGCCGCGCCGAAAAAGTGGTCAATTTTTTAAACAACATTTATCAAACAAAAACAAGTGTTTGGGGCCTAAATAAGGCATTTTTTTCACCATTTGAGAAAGCAAAAAAGGAGGTGGGGGAGGGTGAAAAAGGCGTAGAAAGGCGTATATATCTGGTAATGGGTTAACAGAAAATGATGAAAAAAAAAACGATTTTACCCAAAAACGCGTTTTTCCATGTTAAAACATGGCCTCACATATAAATTTTGAAAAAAATTGCTGTTCTGTAGAGATTTTTTGATTTTTTTCATTAATGCGGTATGTGCATCGAAAAAAAGCTTATTAGCAACATGCAGTTACAATACAAAAAGTTATGATTTAGTACCACAAAATTTCACTATAAATAGAGAAATGAACATGAAAAACTTCATTTTTCTATATTCATGCATTGTGTGCTTGATCTGTTGTGTCTGTCAGTTACATGCATACAATACTATATGTATCTTAAGTTTAGCAGCGCACTCCCTTTTTAAAGACATAACGCCAATGCATATTACAGCAAGTAACTTCTGTAAGTGGATATTCATTTGCTAGCATATGACATTATTTTCTCGAGGTAATAATGTTTCATCGCTTTATGACAAATAAAGGCTGAAATTTACTTAATACGGCGCAGATTATAAATTATTAAATTGATGTAATAAAGGGGAGACTATTAACCTCGCAACTGGCATCAGTGTAATCATAAAACAATGTATGTTAATGTAAAATGGAAATATAATATTATTGACAGTTCAAATATTTTCCTATATTATCAAGTTCTTGAAAAAACACGACAACGTGGATTCATTTCTTTAAATTTTCATGTTTGTAATATCGTTGTAGTTTGCCTTTGAATTACATTTTACTATGCTAAACTATTAACAACAGTTCTAACATCACGTGCTCCCATTTAACTATATATTTTTTCATTCATTTTAGTTGTAACCATGACAACTTATAAAGATGAAAACCTTTTCGATGATTCATATCACAAGATGAAAATAAATCCTGTATTTATAGGAAAAAAACTAGAATTTTTTTTATTTGTTATATTCTTTTTCTTTTTTTGACCTTTCAATTCATATGAACAGATTCAAGCACACACATGCATGAATATAGAAAAATGAAGTTTTTCATGTTCATTTCTCTATTTATAGTGAAATTTTGTCGTACTAAATCATCACTTTTTGTATTGTAACTGCATGTTACTAAAAGCTTTTTTCGATGCACACACCGCAATTAATACTTTTTCTATCTTGAGAAAATAATTAGAAATGATAGTTTAACGTCTCAATTCCGACTAAAAGGACGCAAAGAAAAGAGGAATTGATAAAAGATTGAACTTGATTTTCTGTCAGAATGTTAGCCACTTTCGTGGTATTTCTGCCATCGACGGCAGCATTTATAATATGTATCTGCCTACAACGGCAGCATTTTTTCTTCGACCGGACAAGATTGAGCGTCTGTAAAACTTTCAAGAAAAGACTCACGGGGTAGATATTTGGCTTGCGTGACCCCATGGATGAACGTCTATATTGATAACAGGAAATCCTGCCATTTAACTTAAAACTGAGATATTTTTGAACAGAAAACAGACATTTTCCACGGATCTTTTTCTAAGGCTTTCACTTTTAACCTGCTCAAAATAGTCTGAAAAAAGGAAAAATCGAGTCCAAATTACCTTACAGTATCTCCATTCAATGGACAATAGTTTTATAGCAATGAAATGGGCCGTATTTGTGTAATATAATTAAACCAACCAAATTTATAACCTACCTGTACCGATCGGTAATTTTCAGATATCTGCCATCACTGCAGTGATCTGCCATCACTGCCGCCGGTAATACGGTGTGCTTTAGTTAGTAATCAATACTTGAAGTAGCATTTAATTTCCAAACGCAATTAAAATGCAATCAAACGATTATGCATGAAGATGAGAGCATGCTACCTGTTTTCACATACTGAGGGTATAGAAATTACTCGATTTTTAAAAATAAATATTGTTATTTGGAAGTCTTCTATTTTGTTGTCAAAGGTACTAAGCAGTAACGATACACATCAAATTATCATCTTTCAACACTTTAACAAGTATGAAATCAAGCAAGAAATTGACGACTACATGTACGTGTAATTGTCTGTTATAGAAAGTTAGTATGTTTTTAAAACGTTAAAAAAGATAAACCCGAGAAAAAATGTTCAAATATAGGACTAAACAATCAAACTTTTCATAGAAAAAGTGCAATTTTCATTTCAGTGCAAAAGTATTTGTCACGATACTGTGCATTATATTACATTAATTGTGTACAATAACTTTAATCAACTTATCAAGTTGTCTAGTAAATAACCATTTTATTCTAATTTGCTCCCCCTTCTTTGCCATTTGCTTCATTCCTTTTTTGCTCCACTTCTGCTCTGTGCCCTGCTCCGGTGAAAGTATGTCTCTGGAATTTGTCGGGGACGGCTTCTTTACGTGAACGTCACTCTTCTTTCATGACTTTTGCATATATATTATAACAAAATGCTGAAAATTTTCGAACACTATACACCTAATAGGATAATGCATGAAATGTTTTAAGCTTCTTGACAAAAATGTTTTTCTCTGAAAGGAACTCAACAATTTCTTTCGGTAAACGAATTTCGCTATTACTGATTCACAGTAAATCTTCCTAAGACTTGAGATAAACTGATATACAGAAGACCCTCAATACAGACGTTTTATTTGCCAAATATTATAAATCATCTCTGCTGGTTTCCGTTTTGTAGAAATATGAGAGAATTCGTAATTACTCTATTTTGTACAAGTTCACGTCTGAAACAATTCTTTTATTTTTATATTGGATATGTTGACATTATTTACTAGTTGTAATGATAAGTAATATCAAAAATATTAACACTATAGCTGACGTAGATTGCAGACATATTTTTGTAAAAGTTTAAAATATAGACGCCGGTTTCTTTATATATTATTTTCCTACGCTCGTGAGCGTCAAAAACCATCAATGTCTTGTTTTCAAAACCGTGTGTAAATTATTTTACAGTGGTTATGTCTCAAAAATTCAAAAATGCTTTTATTTTTATTTCTTAAAAGTTTTTAATTATAGTGTACATTTAATAGTATCTAAAATGTTACTCATTCGGCAATTACCTGAACCATCCCTAACATCTGTTGCTTTTTTGGCAACAAGTACAGTTATACAGAATTTGTATTTTGTATGGAAGTCAAAATACTACTTTGTTTACATTCTGCTTCTTTTATAACAAATTTTTTCACATTTATCACTACTTTCTTTTGGTAACAACCATCTAAAATTCTCTAGCCTTTATTTCAATATTATAAAAACACGTTTTTCCTTTCTTAAGAATTGAAATTGTATTTGTTTCTGAGGCATACGCCTTCAGATTTTGTAGAAGTAAAAACAGTTTCCTGTAATTTTATTTCAAAGTGGCTATACATTTATATTATGCTTGTCATAAGTATTGTTATTTATATGTTTACATGTCAAGATGAGACTCTAAAAAGCAATTAATTAATATTTTTATTAATTAAATAATTATTTGATTGATAATGACTTACTTTGTCTCTGAAATCTTTTGGAAGACATTGTTTTTGCCGTCGCCGTCTGTATGTCCGTCAATCTGTCCGTCCGCCCTTCTGAAGAGGCTGATTAGGATTTTCGGAGTCATAATTTTTCTCTGATTGACTATACAAACTTTCGGGCATATATTGCCTGAGAATGTATTTTTTTTCACATGAACACATAGTCTATAAATCTATCTTAATAATTGATGTACCGTCTTTATTTGTCCTCTGATATATCGGTGTCTTCAATATGCCTTAAACCAACCAATGGCCGCCCTACTTTATAGTTACAAGCTTATAAACTAAGTACTACTTTGAGGTCGTAAATGCTTTTTTTTGTTTGTTAACAACATATTCATTTTTATGGGTCTTGCTATGCCCGATATATTCATAGTGCAATTTTACTAAAGTCTTTTAATAGGTTGTTGACATTGTCTTATCTTAATTTTGCATTTAAAGAAAACAATATTAATATTTTTGACGTAAACAAAAGGAATTTGAATGCCCAGAATTATTAGCATGTACTGCTAAATGAAGTATAGGCAGGTAAGCATACATACCACAGAGGGTGATTGAAAGCAAAAAAGTGCGTAAAGAAAAGTAAAACCGTTCCTGGAAAGTCTTTAATAATAGGAGAGTTGTGTACCATAACATAGTATTTAGTATTAAACCTGGCATTTAAAGAACATTTCCTTTGAAGCATGGAACATGCGTAAAAACTGCTGATAAACCTGAAAATTGGTGTCTTCTATTTGTTTTCTTTGTATTCCTTATCAGTTACAAATTATTTCCTATTTTTCAATCATTTATTTGTTTTCTTTGGGTTCCTTATCAGTAACAAATTATTTGTCATTTTGGTGATTGGCCTGTCCGTGCTCTGTCTTATGCCCTGCCCTGTCGTAAGGTGGTTGCGTTCGTTGAACGCCGCCTTTCCTTGTTGATCTTGTTTATCATATTTAAATAAATACTACATAATAAATAACACTTAGATTATCCTGGTCGTCATGAAATTTATAGTTAAATTGTTAAACAGTAGAGTGCTAAGTAAAAATATCAACCAAAAAACCGTCCAACCTACCGTTACCCTATTTTATTGGCAGCGTAACCTGAAACGCTCATATTTTCTTATTTGGCCGTGCTATGTGGATACAATTCGTCAATTTTGTGATATTTTAATTTGTTGCAGATACGTTTAGTGTATGAAAATACAATAAATTACACGATTTACCACTGATGCCTGATATGCTTTGACTGAAAGTTAGTTCTTGTAAGTTCCCTCACAACCAATGAATGCTTAATTTTGGAAAAAATGACTACACTTGTGTATGTAATTTATTTGATAAGATTTTGTGAGGAAATACCAACTAAGTTTATTACCAGTTCGATGATATCTGATCAGTTATTAGTAATTTTATTTGTTCAACATTTGCCAATTCTACTGACTAAGAAAAGTACCCCTTTAACAACAGAGTTCATTCTTTCATCACATATAAATTTGCCAGTTAATGTGGGAGACAATATTACACTCAGGGATCCGCTGTTAATGTAATAGGATATTGGACATGTATGTTTAAAATCCCAACTCTCGGCAGGTCGTCTGCATACCACGACTAAGTACCTGAGCATTTCGATCACGAGTTGGCAAGTCGCGCTAGTTTGCAAACTTGCCACGACTCGGGAGGGACAAGAATTTAATTATCAGGAGTCAGCAACTTGTACTTTTTCGCCTTCATCCCACCAAACAATAGATAAATACAGAATCCCTAAAGAAAGTCCAACATGACAAAATTGAAAATGTTGCAGGCTCGGTTTGATTGAGCCTGTTCATGGACGGTACTGGAAAGTGCAAGACAACAATTATGATTATGTGTCAGCATCTCGCCGTTCTTCTTTTTACAACCCAGGACATGAAACCAGCCAGATTAGGGGAGTCAGAAAACTTTGCGCCAGATCAAAATGGCATTCCCACCAACCCAGGACCTGAAAACCAGCTGTTGAGGAGTCAGAAACTCGTGCCAGGGTCGCCCTACATTTACACAACCGTCAGGTCCGCGGTTTGAGGGAGTCAGAACCTTGTGCCAGGTTGCCTACATTTCACAACCAGGACATGAACAAGCTGGTGAGGAGTTGGGAACTCGTGCCAGGTCGCCCACATTTCACAACCCAAGACCTGAACCAATTGATTAGGAGACCGCAAAATAGATAAATACAGAATCCCTAAAGAAAGCCCAACACGGCAAAACGCAACTCGTGCCTGGTTACTTGCATTCCATGACCAAGGACTTGAACACGCTGATCATGAGTCGGCAACTCTCGCCAGGTCACCTGCATCCCACGACCCAGGACCTGAACCTTATGATCAGGAATCGGCAACATGCGCCAAATCGCCTGCATTTCACAACATAGAACATGAACTTTCTGTATTTATCTATATTATTTGATGGACAGAAGTCAGCAATTAGTTCTGATAACGATCTCGACTTGAATCAAGTGGGTCTGAGTGGGTGCCAAGAAATTCTGATGCAAGTGAGAATTCTTTTGACGACTTTCGTTCAGATGACTTAAGCAATAATTGTAGTGTATCTGTTAAATCACGGTGGATATCAGAAAGTTCTGACATTGATGAAAATAATTCGTATTCAAATGTATGACCAGTGTTGTCGAATGATGTCATTATGAAACAGAAGTCAGAAGTGTGTGCACCAAGTTCTCTATCACTATTAAAGAGATCATAAAAAGATGTGAATAAAGGAGTTAACTCGGATATTTCATCTGAAGATGAGTCACTTAATGAAAATTGTATCGAGTGTGATGAAGAAAATCTAAAACTTTACATAAGAGCAGTGTTGAAGAGGGACATCACCTAAACTGGAAAACTGAAGAAGAAAGATAGAGTGTATAATGCCTTCCAATATTGTGAAGTCTGCAAAAAAAGAGCCTCAAATTTTACCCAGCAAAAGCAAAGGAACTAAGCCATTCACAAGAATTGCCCTTAAGTAAATGGCACCTAAAAATGAGACCGATCATACCAAAAGAGATGCATTATGAAATGTACTACCATAGTTACTACATAAAGAACAATGAAAAATGTCATGGAGAGATCATCTTAGAGAGGAGACTTGTGGGAAAATGTCATTTAAATGACTTTGGACCATGTGTCAAACTGTTAACTTATGGGTTTCCAAAATACCTTTAAACACACATCAACATTCATGTAATGCAAAGAAACTATTCATCACGAATTTTTCATTATTAATCACCCAGTCTGACTCACTCAGTCGAAGAATAACAGCTTTGGTTAGTAAACCTTTGGTAAATGAAGTGTTCACCAAAATTAAAATGGACATTGTTGGAAAGCTTGCTGGTAGTTCTTCCTAGGAATCAGTGGGTGCTTTTTAATCTTAGGAAATTAAAGCCCCTACCAGATCCATGTCTGTCCAGCTACCTTAAATCTGAACACTTTTTATCTTTATCTTTATCACTTTGTTTCCAGAATTTGATACAGTTTGTCAAGCTACTATACTTACAAGAGCAGTTAACATGGTTGACGAGGAAGATCTGCTTAAACCAAGCTATGCAGTAAAGATAGGGTTTGAATTAAAAAGGCTAGGCAAATAGGACACGCTTTGACCAATAAAAAACATAGCAGAAAGGGAAGACGCTGAAATAGATAAATACAGAATCCCTAAAGAAAGCCCAATACGGCAAAATTGAAAATGTTGCAGGCTCGGTTTGATTGAGCCTGTTCACGGACGGTACTGGAAAGTGCAAGTTACCGTCCACGCCCTCTAGCACCGGCTTAAGCAGAATTCAACATTTAACATGAATTGGTAAAACTTCAGTGTTGTTATATTTTTCTGGTCCTTCGGGATCATTGATGCCAGCACTATTAAGTGTTGAGAATTGAGTACCGCTCAAGCCGGTGCTAGGGGGCGTGAGGGATGTTGCACTTCTTCAGTATCCCTCATGTACAGACTCAATCAAACCGAGTCTGCAATTCTTATGTAATTTTGTTGTGATTAATGCTTCCGAGGGATCACTTTGTTTCCAGAATTTTGAAACATCCGCAGATGTGTTCATATGAAGACTTCTTGAAAATGAAATACATACAAGATGTTCTAATAATCAAACCCGTTATGAAAACATTCCAATCATTGTTTAAAAATGTTACTGATTTGTTTGCAAAATAGCTGTTTTAAAGAATGTCCTATTTATTCCTTATTATTTTTGTTGTTATTAGACACCGCAGCACCTAGTTTAAAGGCTTCATTGAACGCCACCTTTCCTTGTTGATCTTGTTTATCATATTTTTTAATGTATAATTTTACATTCAGTAATAAAGTGTAGCAATACTTTCAATTAATTGACAGGTGAATTTGCGTGCATGTTTTCTATCTACTTTTGTGATTAATCAATCAATCTTAAGAAAAACAACAACAACAACAAAATCGCAGCAAAAATTACAAAAAAAAGAAACAAATCATGAGAGGAATTGCCCGTTGCCAGTTTAAAATAGATAAATACAGAATCCCTAAAGAAAGCCCAACACGGCAAAATTGAAAATGTTGCAGGCTCGGTTTGATTGAGCCTGTTCATGGACGGTACTGGAAAGTGCAAGTTACCGTCCACGTCCACTTTGATGTCTTGCATAAACCGAGCCTGCAACATTTTCAATTTTGCCGTATTGGGCTTTCTTTAGGAATTCCGTTTTTCTCTATTTTATGGTCACATCAGTGTTATTTGTGCCGTGTGGCGGCCGTAAAAAGTCTCCCCGTACATTTAATCAAAGATGTTATATTTTCGATCCTTGAAGATCGTTCAGCACGACATAATTGTTGTGTTTACATGTTATGTGGTATTTTAGTTTCTTCTATTTGGCCTTTTTCAACTTGGGTGGTTCCAGTATTCCTTCTTGAATACTGTCTAATCACCCTTAAGATATGTTGCCTGCTTTTTAAATTGTCTTTTGACGTCTTATCTGTGATATGCAGGCTTCATAACCTCAGATCCCCTTTCAAAATTCCATTTTGTTTAGTTCCGCCCATTGTTTTCTCGTTTAGGAATTATTGCTTAAGCCGGTCCTAAGGGGCGTTGACTGTAGTTTGCACTTGACAGTACCGTCCATGAACAGGCTTAATCAAACCGAGCCTGCAACATTTTCAATTTTGCCGTGTTGGGCTTTCTTTAGGGATTCTGTTTTTCTCTATTTTGGGATTTTCTTAAATTAAACGAGGATTTTTTTCATTGTCTCATAGAAATTTTGAACAGGTGTAAGGCGTGATAATAAGTAAATGAAGAAAAAGTAATAAATGAATTGATGTTGAGATGTCTACCTCGTTACCCAGCATTCGTAAAAAGAATCTGGAAACAAAGTGATCCCTCGTAGGCATCAATTACAACAAAATTACATAAAGTAGATAAATATAGAATCCCTAAAGAAAGCCCAACACAGCAAAATTGAAAATGTTGCAGGCTCGGTTTGATTGAGCCTGTTCATGGACGGTACTGGAAAGTGCAAGTTACCGTCCACGCCCCCTAGCACCGGCTTAAGCAGAATTCAACATTTAAACGTGAAATAGTAAAATTTTGAATTTAGAAACATCCGCAGATGTGTTCATAAGAATTGCAGACTCGGTTTGATTGAGTCTGTACATGAGGGATAATGAATAAGTACAACATCAGACGTTATTACATCTTTTTTGGATTTAAACATTTCTATCATTAACAATACTATAGTAACTTAAATCTACGATAAAAGAGATTATTTTGATTTTAATATTGTTAACTATCCACATTTAGATGGAGATGTACCTCATGCTACATCATATGGGGTGTATAGTTCGCAATAAATTAGATTTGCTAGGGCGTGCAGTCGTGTTGATGATTTTAATGAACGCAATTTATTTATTACTAACAAACTTCTTTAACAAGGATGTCGCTATCATAAATTGCGTAAATATTTTACAAAGTTTTACCATCGTAATTCAGACTTAAAATGTCAGTTTTAAAATTAAATTGTAATTTAAAACATCTTTTACGACTGACTTCTGTGAAAACCGAGTCTGTAATTCTTATGTTATTTTGTTGTGATTAATGCTTCCGAGGGATCACTTTGTTTCCAGAATTCTATGGAGATGTGGTTTAAAAACTTCATAGTAATTTTTCTGCTGTCTTCACTAAAATTATCTCACGGTTTATTAAAAAAGGTTATGACCCAATTATTTTAAGGCATACCGCATGCTTGGTGTTCAACCCTTTTACAGTTGGACGCTACGCTTTCCTCTTTTGATTACATCTGACGGACCAAGTGGGAGACTCTATGATGGACAGTTCTTAAAGCCCTCTGGGACTGAATTGTCTTAATGTTCGTCTTCTGCCTTGCTTTGTCGGGCCCTTGTAGGTGATTTTCTTGTTGCTCTGCCTTCCTTTAAGGCATCGAGTACTTTGGTAATTGTCATAAGGATGTACCTTTTTTTCTACATATTTACACAATGTTTTACGGGTTTTTTTATTCAGTCGAATGTAACTATGACCATTGTTAGAATTTCACTTGGTGGGGATTAATTTCATATACATTTTCGTGTCATTAAGGAACATATTGGGGCTAAGAGTGAGGTTTGGCGCGCCTAAAACCGGGTTAAACTACCACTAACCGTTCCAAGGCGGTAGGTACCCCTTCACGTGTTTTTCATGTCTGTATTGTTACTTGTTTTGGATGTTTACATGTTTTGTGATGTCTGTCTTGTTGGATTGTCGCTCGCTGACGGTAGGTATTTTCTCAATTCCCCCTCTCCCATTTTTACCCCCCCCCACCACCTTTTCACCCTTACAGCCCTTATCCCTTTAATTACCTTCTGGGCCCGTTTTAGTTTATATTATTTCACATTACATGTCCCACTCCTTTCACCCTTATGTCCAATCCAGATTTTTGTTTGGTGCCTTCTGGGTGCCCTACTTGAGTGTGTCGGGGGGGGGGGCGTCCTGTGCACGTTGCTTTTGCCTTGTTAGTCCCCTACCGGTTTAACCGGAGGGGACTTTAGGTTAACCCTTCGTCCGTCTGTCTGTAAGTCCGTCCGTCCACAAAACTGGATCCCGCGATCACGCAAAAAGTAATGAATTTTTTTTATGAGACTTGATATATGGATAAATGGCAGTATGGAGATTATGCACGTCTTTCCGTTCTTTCTATGTTGAAAATTCTGTTTGCTATGGCAACAAATAGACTGAAAATATGGCAAATTTAACACATAAACTGGATCCAGTGATAACTCAAAAAGTACTGAAAATATTTTTATGAAACTTTAAATATGGGTAGATGGCAGTCTGGAGATTGTGCACATTTTTTTCCTTTTCTTCCTATGTTGAATATTCTGATTGCTATGGCAACATACAGACTGAATTTCAAGATTTCTGATTTTAATTTTTACGCTTTTTTACTATAAGTTTTTTATTTCTTAAGGTGTTTAGTTCAAACTTTAAATATAAGTTTCTGGTCATCAACCACATAATATATGACAAGGTTTACAACTCTAGCACAAAAATTATCAGAATTATCTCCCTTGACCTTAGAATTTTTATGAAAAAAATATGTTGTCTTTTTTAAATGACTTCTTTATTTCGTAATTTTTCTACTTCGAACTTCTTATATAACATTTTCAGTTGTGTTGTGTTGGATTTTTTGTAGGGATTCTTATTGTCTCTATTTCATATATATGTTCCTATTATCACTCAACATTTGTGTCTAGCAAGACCCTTTCCAGAATTAACGCCTACATTATTTTTTTTTAATTTTCATCTTTGTTACTTTTTATACATTATAGTAAATGCTATATTTGAAAATTGTTATTTTTTTTACTTATGATAATCTTCTTTGTGACTATAAATGGTATCTTTAAACTTAAAGTAAAACTCACATCATATATGACAATGTTCATAAATCTAGCATCTTTATTTCAAGAGTTATCTCCTGTTTAAGAATTTTGCATTAGAATATGTTATATTTTGGTAACGTTTAAAAAAATAACTTAAGAGTCTCCTTCAGTCTGTCTGTATGTCTGTTTGTTCTTAAAAACTGTTTCCTGAGATCACTTTTAAAGATTTTTTCCAAGAAATTTACTTAAAATAGAGAAAAGTTGAAACATTAGTTCCACTAATTCATCCTGAGGAAATTGGACCTTTTGATTATCTGTTGTATAAACATAATTTCCTGACTAGGCAGGGAATCTTAACACATTACTATGATATAGACAAACTTAGAACTCGAAAGATTTAAGTTCATCATGTCATTCATTCACTGGTAAAATTGAATGGCCAATGGCCCATCAGAATGTTGCTGGGGTTCTAACCGGTAGGGGACTTATGGATTGCTTGCACTACTATGATAATTGCTTGTTGATCTTTATTCTTGTTGCCACACAGAACTTGACACCTGCTGTTGTGCAGAACTTTTAAAAATCTGGAAATAAAATGATCCCTCGGAAGCATCAATCACAACAAAATTACAAGAGAATTGCAGACTCGGTTTGATTGAGTCTGTACATGAGGGATAATGAATACGTGCATCATCCCTCACGCCCCCTAGCACCGGCCGGAGCGGCACTTAATTCTCAACACTTAATAGTGCTGGCATCAATGATCCTGAAGGACCATAAAAATATAACAACACTGAAGTGAAGTACGGGGAAACATTTTACAGCTGCCACACAGCACATGACACCTGCTGTTGTGAAGTATAAAAATCTGGAAACAAAGTGATCCCTCGAAAGCATTAATCCCAACAAAATTTCAAGAGAATTGCAGACTCGGTTTGATTGAGTCTGTACATGAGGGATAATGAATACGTACACCATCCCTCACGCCCCCTAGCACCGGCCTTAGCGGCACTCAATTCTCAGTACTTAATAGAGCTGTAAAGTCGACAAGTAAACAAAAAAGTAAAATGCTTAACTACGTAAGCCGTGTGTTAGCTCAATACTTTCCTTCAGTGTTGTTATATTTTTTCTGGTCCTTCGGGATCATTGCTGCCAGCGATATTAAGTGTGAAGTGAACCGCATTATTATGACAACATATCTTTATCAACACAAAACTGGCGATTGACTTTCATTTATTTGCCTTTAAAAAGTTAAGTAATTATAGCATCCTAACATAACAAAATATTAAGCTTCTAGTTGTTAAAAAGACGTTACCTTAGTTTAATTGTTTGGTTCTTATTTTTATGTGAACGCGTTTGGCAGCAAATGTATAATATTCAATTTAAAATTGTAAACGATTTAAAGGTCACTAACATTTTATAACTAACGACATTTCATTTTCCATACCATTGTTAGGTATCAATCACCCTGTATAATGAAGTATCCAATTACATAAAAAGAAATAAATTGCAATTTCTATGTTTTGCCATGCAGAATAAGCAACCACCATATTCTCTGCGTGACAAATATAGATTGACAGTAACGAAATTAATCTTGTTAATGTTTGAGCTGGAAGTAATCCACAGGGAATATTAAATCGATGATTCAATATTTTAAGGATTATTTTAGATTAAAACAAAGTGAAACATCATTCTGTTGCATGTCTACGTTTTGCACGAAATGTGATCTATGTATTTAAACTTAAATGCACTACAATAAATATAAAATAGTTAACGTGGCAACACGATAAAATTAAAATTGATGGTATCCCAGTTTGCTTGATCTTGATTATGATACCAGTTGTTTAGGAAGGGTATCATCTACGTCCCTTTTACCACACCATTTAAACAATAACGCAATAATTTATGAACAAAATGTTAGTTATTCAAGAATTTAGCAAATTCTGAAAATATGTTTATATAATAGTGGTCATTGAACACCAAACATGAAATTGTCGTGTTGCGATAATGCCAGCTAAGACAGATCTCTACAACACTTCATTTGTGTTTGTATAATTACAAAAATGAAACAAATCTTTAAAAAAAATCTTAAATGCATTCAATGGGCATAGCTTAAAACGGCATGCCTCAAGATGAATCAAAATATTTCAATAAAATCAAACTTGATTTTAGGAAAAAGCAAAATGATTCAAGAGTCAAGTAATATTTAACATGCGACGTGCGGCTAATGACTAATTTTTCAGTTTTTACAACTATATTTCTTCTGCGTTACTAACGCAGTAAGGGTTATTTAAGCATATTTTGACCACGTTTTGGTAATTTACGTGGGTTGTAAGTGCCATTGATAATGTGAAAATTGCTTCTTTTTGGTTATTTCAAAATATTATACATTAAAATACATTTTCAAAATTTTCAAGAAAATAAGCGTGAATCTGGAGGCGTGCTGCTTTAAATACATTACAATTATTTATTGTGAATTTGATGTATATATTCCACATACTTTATCATCATGTAGTTAATATTTAATGAAACAAGAAGAAGGGAATTGGATGTCATCAAATAATTACCCATTACAGTAACTAATCAGTTATTTAATGTTTCAATAAACCTGACATTTTTTTTAACAATGTATAAAATTCTTTTTCAAATTATTTTAAATATTTATTTAATTTACTGTCTTAAATATCATTTGTGTTTTTAGAAAATGCAGTTATTTAATTACTTTAGCACAAATATTAAATAATATTTGACAAAGGAAATCGTATAAAAGCAGCCTTGACTGCGCTTGGTAAATGTCGTTCATTCTTCCTTGTTGATATTTGTTTTCATATTTTAAACCGAAATTAATGGAGAAATCGCATGCTTGAATTCTATTAATTTAGTTATTAATCAATACTTGAACTAGCATTTAATTTCCAAACAAAATTAAAATGTTATCAAACGATTATACATGAAGAGAAATGCATGGTGCCTGTTTGCATATATTGAGGGCTGAGAAATTATTAGTTTTTTATAAATATTATAATTCGGAAGACTTCTATTTTGTTGTAAAAGCTATGCTACACATCAACTTACCATTCTTTTACAAATATGAAATTCAGCAAGTAATTGACTACTACAGGCACGTGTATATGCCTTTTATAGAAAGTTGGTATGTTTTTGAAACGTTAAAAAGATACACCCGATAAAAGTGTTAAAATATAGGATTAAACACATTTGTTTGTTTTTGGTTTTTTTCGTTTGTTTATTAGTCCCCTACCGGTTTAACCGGAGGGGACTTTAAGTTTACCCTCCGTCCGTCTGTCCGTCCGTCTGTCTGTCTGTCAGTCCGTCCGTCCACAAAACTGGATCCCGCGATAACGTAAAAAGTACTGAAAATATTTTTATGAAACTTGATATATGGATAGATGGCAGTATGGAAATTATGCACGTCTTTTTTTTTTCTTCCTATGTTGAAAATTCTGGTTGCTATGGAAACAAATAGTCTGAAAATATGGCAAATTTAACACATAAACTGGATCCAGTGATAACTCAAAAAGTACTGAAAATATTTTTATGAAACTTGAAATATGGGTAGATGGCAGTCTGGAGATTATGCACAACTTTTTCTTTTCTTCCTATGTTGAAAATTCTGGTTGCTATGGCAACAAATAGCCTGAATTTCAAGATTTCCGATTTAAATTTTTCAGCTTTTTCACTAAATGTTCTTTATTTCTTAAGGTGTTTACTTCAAACTTTAAATATAAGTTTCTGGTCATCAACCACATCATATGTGACAAGGTTTATAACTCTAGCACAAAAAATATCAGTATTACCTCCCTTGAACTTAGATTTTTTAGGGGAAGAAATGTTGTCTTTTTTAAATAACTTCTTTATTTCCTAATGTATCTACTTCAAACTTCATATATATGTTTCTTATTATCACTCGACATTTTTGAGAAGGTTAAATACTCTAGCAAGACTATTTCCAGAATTATGTCCCCCTTGAACATTTTTTTCGAGAAACTGGTATTTTCACTCCAACTTCTTCATTCCTTATAGGATTTACTTTAAAATCCCACATCGTAATAGTATGACAAGGTTGTATAAACATAATTTCCTTACTAAGCATGGAAACTTAACACATTACTATGATATAGACAAACTTAGAACTCAAAAGATTTAAGTTTATTCATGTCATTCATTCACTGGTAAAATTGAATGGCAAGTGGCCCATCAGAATGTTGCTGGGGTTCTAACCGGTAGGGGACTTATGGATTGCTTGCAATACTATGATAATTGCTTGTTTTACAATAACTCTGATTAATTATCTAGTATATAACCATTTTATTCTAATTTGCTCCCCCTTCTTCGCCATTTGCTTCATTTTTTTTTGCTCCATTTCTGCTCTGCTCCCTGCTCCGGTGAACAAATATCTGGATTTTGTCTTAACGTGAACGTCACTCTCCCTTTATGACCTGGCCTGTGTATTTATATTCTAACAAAATGTTGAAAGTTTCAAACTTGAAACCTGTTAGGATAATGCATGAGATGTTTTAAGCTTCTAGTCCAAAATATTTTTTCTCTTAAAGGGATCAATTTCTTTCGGTAAACAAATTTCGCTACTTTTGATTTTCAGTAAATTTTCCCAAGACTTGAGATAAACTGATACACAGAAAATTCCAAAATGCAGACATTTTATTTGCCAAATGTTATAAATCATCTCTGCTGGTTTCCGTTTTGTAGAAATATGAGAGAATTCATAATTTACTCTATTTCGTACAAGTTCAAGTTGCAGACAGATTTTTATATTGGATGTGTTGACATATTTTCTAGATGTTATGGTAAGTAATATCGAAATATTAACAAAAAAGCTGATGTAAATTGCAGACATATTTCTGTGATAGTAGTAAAATAAAGACGCCTATTTTTCTTTATTCTTGAGATCGTAAAAAACAATAAATAATGACTATTTTCAAAACAGCATTATCTTTAACAGTCACTGTGGTTTAAAATATCTTATGTTTATTTTGTTATTACAATTGCAATAATCACCAAGCAGATATAAATACACATTGCATCTATTATGTTTACATATGTTGTTAATATAAACCTGCTGTTGTCTTTTCATGTTTTATTAAATTAAAAATTTGATAAATTTAAACCCTGCCTGTCATGAACACAATTAATATCAGGTTTTGTGTTAGACTGAGGTTAGAAGAAGTAATCGCAACATCTACTCTTGAGATTGATTTTTGTTTTTTAAATTAAAAAAAGTACTTTTCATATATCAAGTTTAGTATACTATTAGATTAGACAAAGATATGGTACATGCAATCCTATCAATCTAGAAGAGGGGTTGATTAAAGTTATACAACTGTACAAAGTTGATGTCTCTTAGGAAACACGTCATATTAAATCTACTTGGAAACCCCTGAACAAATCAATAAAGAAACATACCTCAAGCAAAACAATTATACCATGTCAAACATCACGCGATATTTAATGTTATATTTCCAATTCAAATTTGTTCATTTACATAGCCGTCTAATCAACCATTCAATGTATTTCAATATATAATATTGCGACACTGTCAACCGACTCATTAAATATTATTTCTATTGTTATGCCTTCAAAATGCAGGATAAGAGTCTCACTTAATCACTGCAAGTCAATAATAGATTGACGGAGGTGAAATTTATCTTGTTCGGAAAATATGTGAGATCGAAACAATCCATAAAGGGTCTTTAGTCAATGTTTTGAAATTCGTCAAAAATGTTTCAAATGTTTCTATCAGTTGCAATACATGATCGACCATCGTCTTTTAGCCTGAGAATTATAGAGGCTATTCGTTGCCAAAAATCCAGCCTTTGAAACTTGACAATGCATACTTCGGTTCTACTAAACAGATTAATAAAAATCTAATTGTCGATCCGAGAGTTACATACTGCACTGGTATTAAGCATTTTGATTATCTCGATTTGATAAAATGAAAGTTGTTAACATGCAACTTAGATAAATTGCAAACTGTATTTATAAATGTATAATTTCAAATTTGCGACATGTAGAAATGTAAACGATAGAACGTACACAATACGTTTAATGCTGTGCATCATGACGTTGAGAATGTAACTGCATCAACTTGACACACTCAGGTTTACAACACCACACTTTCCTTTTACATTCTAACGCGATTAACATTTGTAAACGATTTTGCAACTTCCATATATGGAATTATCACGGAAATAGACGAAAATTAATAGACGGAGCCAATTTCACGAAAGCACAATATAAAGAGAGGTAACTCTTGCTGGTACAAAAATATTTCAAATTATATAGAAACTGTTACATCAATCTTGACTTTGAACATCCTCTGATTTTGTTAAAACGTATTCTAGTACAGGATATTCAAGTAATGCAAAATTGGTTAAGATATAATGTAAAAATGTAACAACGTATATACTGATAATGAGCATAATAATATGCAAAACCTAAAGTTGGTGAAATAACATAAGGAAATGTTTCCCATATATAATGACACACACCACTACCAATTGATATCAATGATAGGATTTTGTGAGCCACGGCAATACTTTTAAGCATATCTTTTTACCTTCAGCAAATAGTACTAGAATGCGATACATGGAAGGCACTTTTGGCAACACGAATAAAGAGAACTGAACAATAAGTCTGTGCCTTCTTTCTTTAAAGGACTATGTTGGGTTGTAGAAAAACTCATATTTTTGACCAAGTGTATAACCACGAGACAATGCAAAGTTTACTATCGATAATTCCGTTGTATAACCAAAACTTGTGAATTTGTCCCATTTTAATGTTGAAATAAATATTCAGTGTATCCTTGCAACTCTGTTTACCTCCATTGGGAGGTATTTTGAGTCATAGGATGTGATTTAGCCTTTTATTGTTAAATATATGTAAGCTGGCGTAGGTTAAGGTCTTTTTATGCATTGTGCTGAATCAATAGCACCTCTAAAATATGTGTATATATGCTGTCATTAGCTGTTACCTAGATTTGCTGTCTAGATTTGCTGTCTATATGATCAAAAACAGAGAACTACTTTTATGTATATGAAATACTACACAGAATATTTATTAAGTTTTGTAAGTGATGGCTTTCTAAGAGATAAAATAAACAAGGTATACATAAATTGATAATCAACATAGTTTATTTTTTATTACATACATTTGGACTCATTTAAATTTTACTGAAAAACAAATTGGGAAAAATGGGAAAATATATGGTAAAAATAAAAAGTTATGTACGAAAGGGTACATACAACTTTAGTTATAATTTTACTATTGTTAAAAGTTTTTTTTCTTGTCAAGTCATACGCTAGAATTAAGGTTACTAATATAATAGTACTACTAGGAAAGACAACAGCCAGAATTTGGTCTGTATTAGTAATTAGTCGTATCAAAATCTCTATCAGATGTTGACTTGAAAATTTGAAAGTGGTAAGGTAGCAGCTTAACTGTAAATGTTACTAATTCCTATGCAAATTGGAATACCATCAGTAAAATTTATTTGTCGTTGAATATAGTCTTTTCAATAGTTTTCACTTCCTTGAAAAATATTTAACCTCAGACAGTATGTAACCTGGTGTTTTTTGGGGTTTTTTTAAGTTTCTTTTTCCAGGAAATGTGGTGTCTACAACGTTTTAAAACTTATATGCCTATATTCCTTTAAAGTCCGCTGATGTTGATTGTAGGCAATTATGTTTAGTAACTAAACACCTAAAAGGTATGATAAACGGAAACTACGCCGCTTCTTGTCGCCGACGGTAAATACCGAAAATGAGCGGAAAATACGTTCATTTACGATGATTTAGTGGGCGTGAAAATGGGCGGAGCTTATTTTATCTCCTATTGAAAAACGTGTAAAGCTGGATTATGCTGATCTGAATCATGATGGTTCGACAATGTAAAGCTAAGAATGTAACTTCTGTTTTGAGTATTCGAACACTTGGTATTGCTACTATCAGTTAATGTATTGTCGTTTAACAAAATGTATTTTGTTGAAATGCATGTTTACAATGTTAAATCGGCAAACTCAATGCAAGTATGCAACATTGGAGTTTACATACAAAGAAATACAATTGTATTTTTTCCATTAACAAACTGTTCAACTCAGATCAACAAGGCTGGATTTTTGGCAACGAATAGCCTCCATAGAGAATATCTTATTATCCCCCGCCGAAAAGGCGGCGGGAATATAGAAATAGTCTCCGTCCGTCCTTCCGTCCGACATTTTTGTCCGGAGCATATCTCTAAAAGTAGTTGAGTTATCAACTTGAAACTTCATAGGTGGATAGACCTCGTTGAGGAGGAGTGCAGTGCATAAGAATGATAACTCTACCCTGCATAATTTTTGAGTTATTGCCCTTTGTTATTTTTCAAAATTGATTTTTGTCCAGAGCATAACTCCAAAAGCCTATGAGATATCAACATGATACTTCATAGGTGCATAGATCTCACTCAGTGCACAAGAATGATAACTGTATCTTTCATAATTTTTGAGTTATTGCCCTTTGTTATTTTTCATACTTAATTTTTCACCTGAGTGGAGCATAACTCAAAAAGTGTTTGAGATATCAACATGAAATGTCATAGGTGGATAGATCTTATTGAGGAGGAATGTTGTGCGCAAGAATGATAACTCTTCCCTATACAATTTTTGAGTTATTGCCCTTTGTTCTTTTTAATGCTATTTTGTCCAGAGCTTATCTCTAAAAGTATTTGAGTTATCAACTTGAAACTTCATAGGTGGATGGATCTCATTGAGGAGAAGTGCAGTGCACAAGAATGATAACGCTACCCTGCATTATTTTTGAGTTATTGCGCTTTGTTATTTTTCAAAATTAATTTTTGCCCAGAACATAACTCAAAAAGCCTTTGAGATATCAAAATGAAACTTCATAGGTGCATAGATCTCACTCAGGAGGTGTGCATTGCACAAGAATGATAACTCTACCTTTCATAATTTTGAGTTATTGCCCTTTGTTATTTTTCATACTTAATTTTTCAATTCAATTTTTTTCTCAAAAAGTATTTGAGGTATCAACTTGAAACTTCATAGGTGGGTAGATTTTACTTAGGAGGGATGTAGCACACAAGAATGATAACCTATCCTGCATTATTTTTCAGTTATTGCCCTTTGTTATTTTCAGCCATCAGTATTCACATAGGTTTCAAATCTGTAATCACTATAGCCATCAGTTTTCATTACCAAAAGACCTCTTAAAATGGAATTATTCTGCTCTACTACATATACATTCTTCCAATGAGCAAACACATTCGGCGGGGATGGCCATGTTGACGTGGCTCTTGTTTATTAATTGAATTAGACAACATTTTAGCTATTTTAACGAATGTTTATCCATTTCCATATAGTGTCCCCCCGTTCAGAACAAGGTAGCTACTCTATTAATGAGGTCAATTTAAATTTGACAAAACATAAAATACACCTTAGCATGATTCAACAGAATCCAAATTGTGTTTTACTATACAAACATTATTTACAATATACATAATAAGAAATCAAAGGATTTGTGCCACAGGAAACGATATCACTTCAAATCATCTATGTGCTCTAAAATCGATATCTTGTGAAAGGTAATTCAAATACTAGATTTTGAATTTAACAGGAATATATTCTCGTATAAATTTCAAACAGTTTTTTTTTAAAACCTGATAAAACCTGTGTCTTTATCACGTCTATGCTGGACTCATGTCTTGTTTTGTCTACAGAATACATTATGATGATACGGTAGGTAAATTGAATCCTACTTCTGAATAAAGTCATATAACCGGCAAAAAATTAGACTTCTTTCCCAAAATAATTAAACTTTTAAATAATATCTTACTATTTAAGCTTTAAACAATATATTCTTTTTTTCCTAGCTTTGAAGCCAAGATCACATAAATCATAACAGAATAACGGTCACAATTGTTAAAAGGATACAAAGATTTGTACATTGTTGTATAGTATTCCTAAAGTCAAACGTCATATTAGAGTTTAGAAACTAAGCTTAGTAATAGTAAAGCACAATAACGTCTTAACCTATTAAATAATAATACAGCAATTTAAGAAAGTTTTAATTTTGTTTTTAGCGCGTAAAAGTAGGGTTGAATTTGCAATAAATGTACGTGGCAAAATGAAACCGGTTGCTTTTTAATAAAGTGCGATTTTTATGATGCAAGTAAGCTGTAGGAATTGAACAAAGACCCATTTTAACATGCTGTATTTCAAAAACGGATATACATGATATACATATACATTGTTTAGAATATACAGGAGCTCATACGAATCCAGAGGGAGCCTTCAAATTAATCCCTCTTATGCACACAGATTTGTAAGAACCTCAACATTACGCTATTTATGTCAACATCTACACGGGGGAGGAAGTGTTACACGAAGGATGGAGTTCTTATGATAACTTGTTTGGAGTTCTTATGATAACTGTCACGGAGTTCCTGGAAAACGTTACGGATTCCCTTGGAAAACTTTTCTATATACTTGGAGAACTCGCGTATAAAATGGTTATCTTTAACTTTAAATGGGGAGTTTGAGGTGCTAAATTTAACTTTGATAATTAAGCTTGCCCTACATATTGTATTTTGTTTCAGAAAAAATCTGTTAGTCCATATTTTGTCGCCTTTTTTTAAATCTTGTAGTTTTGAGAAAAATTTCCAAATTACTTGCTAATTCGTACATATTGACCTTTTCATTTGTGACCTTCTTCGTTGCTATACCTAATTACCTAATTATTATGGAGAGTTGCAAACATAAAGCCAAGGCTAATGAATTGATACCCAATTTTTCAAATGTTTCGGAGTTCTTGCGATAACTCAAAATATGTCCTGGAGTTCTTATGATAACTTTTGTTACTGCCAGTGTGTTTTTGTGCTTAATCACGGCACGTATTAGCGTATTTTATTAGTCAATAAGTGTGTAAATCATTATGAAGCATAGTACGCTTATCATTTGCACAAAAATTTGGTTATATAACGTTGGTTTTGATCGTGTTTTTCAGTTCAAGAGATATTTTTCTTACCTCCGTTTCTTGTGTTTTTTTGTGTTTGTTTTGGTCTTTTTGTGTGTGTGTGTGTTTTTTTTATTTTATTGGAATGACTGTAAACATACTTGATGTAGAGCATTTACTTACAGGATAAAAATACGCTTTGAATTTAATACTCAAGCATGATTTCGTCATATATACATTATTCCTGGCAGTTTTAGAGAACATTAAGTAACTATGCTATCGGTATGCATGTAAATGGTTTTCAGCAAAATAGGAGGTAGTATGCACTACCTTTATCTAAATTTAATGAGGTGGGTGTCGTCTTTATGTATTCAACGGGTATTTCAATTTCTAAAAGGTATCAGTTTTTGTCATAGAAACGTATAAAGTTCTATGACAATGATATGACGATAGAAAGTAAGTCTTCAATAAGATATGTGAGTCACCGTAAGGTTCATGCCGTTTATCGACCTTGTTCCTTTCTCTATTAAATCCAATCACGTGACGTTCAGCAATCTCCATATTTCGGAAAATTACTGCATACATTTTTCTTATCAAAGTTGGAGTCCTAGTTGTGGAAATTTTGTTACAACATTTGCTGTAATTGATTACAAAAATATATTGTCGAACTTCTTTCGCTCGAACCCGTAGGGCACGTGCAAATCTGTCGAAGAGATCGGTAGTTATCGGTTGATTTTTTATGCATAAAAAGATCATACATTTCGGGTCCATGGGTGTGAAGGTTATCCCGGTTATATATTCAGTCAGGTTTTCGTAAACAGCGAAGTACAAACGATCATCTTGTACGACTTGAAACTTTTATTAGAGAAGCCTTTGTAAATAAACAGCACCTGGTATCAATTTTCTTTGATCTTGAGAAGGCTTACGATACTACTTGGAAATATTGTATCCTAAAAGATCTAAAGGATGCTGGACTTAAAGGCAGACTTCCTCTTTTCATTTCTGGATTTTTAAACGATAGGCACTTTAAAGTAAGACTTGGTTCAACTTTTTCTGAGGATCACCAACAAGAACAAGGTGTTCCTCAAGGAAGCATACTTTCTGTTACACTTTTTGGCCTTAAAATAAACAATATTGCTAGCGCTCTAACACCAGGCATAGATTGTTCTCTATATGTAGATGATTTTCTTATCTGCTATCGATCGAAAAGTATGAGAACAATTGAAAGGCAATTTCAACAAAATTTAGATAAAATCCAAAAGTGGGCAATAGAAAATGGTTTTAAATTTTCAAAGTCAAAAACTCAATGTGTTCATTTTTGTCGATTGCGGAAACACCATAATGACCCTGAACTTTACATATCTGGTTCTAAAATTCCAGTAGTTGATGAAGCTAAGTTTTTAGGAATTATATTTGACAAAAAACTTTCTTTTATACCACATATTAAACATTTGAAAACTAAATGCCTTAAAGCTTTAAATTTACTTAAGGTTTTATCAAGTACAAATTGGGGATCAAATTCTTCCACATTACTGAAATTATACAGAAGTCTTATCCGATCAAAATTAGATTATGGTTCTGTTGTATATGGGTCTGCAAGAAAATCATATCTTCAAATGCTAGATACCATACATCACCAGGGTTTACGCTTAGCTTTAGGTGCATTTCGCACCTCACCTGTAGAAAGTCTATATGCGGAAGCTGGGGAACCATCGCTTCAACTTCGTCGAAAAAAGCTATCACTTCAATATGCAACTAGAATTTCATCAAATAGCAAAAATCCAGCCAAAAATATTATTTTCAAACCAAATTATATTGAAAAATTTGTTAACAAACCAAAGGAAATTAAACCATTAGGCCTCCGTTTAAAAGATGATTTAGATAAACTTAAAATTAATCCTGTCAGTATCCTTCAAAATGACGATGAGGATGTTCCACCTTGGACTTATAATTCCCCTGAAATAAATATTAACCTTTCAAATATAAAAAAGACATCAAATTCACATGAACATTTCAAAGAGAAGTTTCTAGCAATTAAGGAAGAACATGAAAATTTTATACATGTTTATACGGACGGTTCAAAGGAAGGTTGCAAAGTAGGTGCGGCTGTGTATGAAAATGATTTTACATCTAGTATGAGGTTACCAGATAATGCATCAATTTTCACTGCTGAAGCAAAAGCTATAGATTTAGCATTGTCATACATAGAATAGCATACCCATGATAAATTTGTGATATTTTCTGACTCGCTTTCTGTTTTAATATCCATTAAAAATAAAAAATCTGACAATATCATGATAAAGAAACTTCTTTTGCGATTTCATGATATACTTAAAATAAAATATGTTAAATTATATTGGATTCCATGTCATGTAGGTATACGAGGAAATGAAAAAGTAGATGCTTTAGCTAAACAAGCTTTAAATTTTCAAAAAAACTGACTTATTGTTACCTGCTTGTGATTTTAGAACGGCTATAAATAAACTCGTTTCATCTGAATGGAAAGCAAATTGGGACAATGCCGTCTTTAATAAACTTCATGATATAAACCCATCTCTTGATGTGTCACCATCTCTGTCTTTGTCAAACCGCCATGATCAAACAGTTCTTCTTCGATGCCGAATTGGACACACTAAAGTTACCCATTCTTATCTCCTCACGAATGACAATGCCCCTTTCTGTGTAGGCTGTAATGAAAATTTTACTGTCAAGCATTTTCTTCTGGAATGTCATGATTTTTCACAGGCCCGTAACAGATTTTATAATGTAAACTCACTCAAAGAACTCTTTAATACAATTCCATCAAAAAACATCATCGATTATTTGAAAGAGATAAACTTGTATTCAAAGATCTGATTGGCTCTTTTTTATTTTTATTTACAACGTTTTACATAATAGTTTAAGCCTATTTTAGCATTCGGCACGATATGGCCATTTATGTGTTGACGTGCCGTAAAATCCAAACAAACAAACAAAAAATACGATACATGGTATATTTAGATACAATTTACTTAGCCGCTTCTTGAGGGAAGCCCAACTACTTATTGTCTGCTTTAGAAAGGCGGTTGCTTAAAACATGTAACTGAGAAAAAAGTGTAAGTTTTAAACAATTTTTCCTTGGCAGTTTAAGCCATGTTACTGCTGCATACAGGTGACCGCTGATTCAGGTTTTCCTGAAGATTTTTGTTTGTTTGTTTCATTTTACGCCTTTTCCCAACAGTATTTCAGTCATATGGGCGGGTAGTTTCCTAACCATCGTTCCTGGAGAGTTACACCAGTACTAGACTACCTTCCTCCGTGCTAAACTACCAAAGCATCTCCCGGGGATCGAACCCTCGCCAGAGAGGTAACTGGATTAGAAGTCATCGACTCAAACCCCTCGACCACGGAGGCGGTCGTTCCTGAAGATAGCTTAGCACCTGTTTATCCTAATTAGACTGTACACCAAAGCAGTTTCATGTCTTCTCCAGATATATTGAATGATCGTGTTTTAATTTTGCCACATGGCCTCAATGTTGCATTTTCGGAAACATGACATAAAACTTTTGTTGACGAACAGTATACACAGTAATATTTAGTGCATTCGTTGGGTGTTATAATGTCAATATGATTTCGCACAAATTTAATTAGGAACTAAAACACGATCAAAACCAACGTTATATAACCAAATTTGTGTGCAAATGATAAGTGTACTATGCTTCATAATGATTTACATACTTATTGACTAATAAAATACGCTTAAACGTGCCGTAATTAAGCATAAGAAACACACTGGCAGTAACAAAAGTTATCATAAGAACTCCAGGACATATTTTGAGTTATCACAAGAACTCCGTAACATTTGAAAAATCGGGTATACATTTATTAGCCCGGGCTTTATGTTTGCAACTCTCCACTAAAATTAGGAGATTATGTATAGCAACGAAGAAGATCACAAATGAAAAGGTCAATATATACGAATTAGCAAGTAATTTGGAAATTTTTCTCAAAACTACCAGATTTTTTTTAAACGGCGACGAAATATGGACTAAAAGATTTTTTCTGAAACATAATACAATATGTAGGGCAAGCTTAAGTATCAAAGTTTAATTTAGCACCTTAAACTCCCCATTTAAAGTTAAAAATAACCATTTTTTACGCGAGTTCTCCAAGTATATAGAATAGTTTTCCACAGAAATCCGTAACGTTTTCCAGGAACTCCGTGACAGTTATCATAAGAACTCCAAACAAGTTATCATAAGAACACTATTCTTCGTGTAACACTTCCTCCCCCGTGATCTAATAAACTACTAAAATGTCCTCTTAGAGTTGACGTGTAAGTGTCGGTGTGTAATTAAAAGCAGTTTGGTTGACATTAGAAAAATACGTTGCATATTACGTAAGAAATATATCAATATATTAAAAGCGTTGGCTGGTATATAAATGAAAATAATAAAACTGACAGTATGCTCATTTCTTCATTGTCAAGGTCAGGTGAATTTGACTATATATATTTCAAATGTTTGATTGTTATAATAGTGATTGGTCAACAGTTGATACTAAATAATACTTAGAATAAAATAAAAATCTTCCTAAAATAAAAGGTCTTCCCTACCCATTTTATAATTTGAACGTTACAAGTACGACAGATATTTACAGAAATATCCTTTGGCTACGTGAGGTATTCATCGTTCATGTCAAGCAAGTTATAAAATTGAAAGGAGCTATAACAACAAAACAAAGCTTCTGAGTGAAACTGCTATTGACATTATTTTTAAAGCTATGTACTTTTATTTTTTATAATGTCACACATTATATGATGTTTTAATTTTGTTGTCTGGCTTTCCTGGAAAACTTATCAGTAATTTCTAATTTCTCCACCAGTGACCGACAATAAATCGAATCAACGGTGAGAGACAAATAACCATAAGACTTTGTTGTGACAGAGAAAGTACGCTTCTCACCTGATGATTGAACAAGCAACACATGAATTAATAGTCCGATGTTCTTCCTATTAAATGTTTTATTATTCACTTCAAGGCGTGGTCGGGGGGGGGGGGGTCGATGACTTCTTATCCAGTTACCTCTCTGGCGTGGGTTCGATCCCCGGGAGATGCTTTGGTAGTTTAACGCGAAGGAAGGTAGTCTAGTACTGGTGTAACTCTCCAGGAACAATGGTTAGAAAACTACCCGCCTATATGACTGAAATACTGTTGGAAAAAGTCGAAAATGAAACAAACAAACAAGGATTATTTTTATTTGTTTGCGGAATGATTGTTTTAAGAAATGTGCCTGTTACTATTTGTTTTTGATATATTTTTGATATAACACACCCTATCTAATTTTAAGGCAATTTAATTTTTTTATCTAGGAATATAATACAGCTGAATTTGTGGGGCGTATTCTATCTTTTTTGTTATAAATCAGTCTTAGGAAAATCCGTTTATTGTCGACAGCAATAAAAGTGGCATTAAATAACGAATCATGTGGGGGTATTGCCATTTGAAACACATTGATATTTTCGTGTTTTGTTCTAAACTACGGGATTCTTTTATGCTGAGTGGTAAACGGACAGTGTCGAAAACAAGTATATAGTACATGTTTGCCCTACTAAAAAGAGTTATAAAATATTTGATAAAAAAACTATCATGTTCAGCTTAACATTTATGTAAAATAGAACTAAGTTTTTTTTACAAAGAAATCAAGCGAAACAGGGTGTGTATACACTACTTTTGTCTTGATCAAATATCAAAAAATAATTAAATAACCGTTATAATTCAAAATATTAAGATTTCTTCTTGGTAGTCGCACTATGAACATATTCGGTGACTAAATACATATCTTAATTTTGATTCAGCTGAAATAATTGTACATTGTTTCAGGTTTCGAATTTAGCATTATTTACTACTAGCTAAAATTAACTTGTGCATTTTATGCTTACTAGCTAAAATGAAAAGTGACTAGCTGAAATTGAGATCGCACATTTATTTACATATGATGTACAAATCATATCAAGTTCTTTGGCCATTTGGAGTGGTAGTTGGCCTCTTCTTTCTCTGACCATTGCCTGACTGCTGGTCTAGGATCAAAGTCTTTGAACCTGATGTTGGCAACATAAATTCTCATAAGGGTGTCCATCATATCCACGCCAAGGTTACATCTCCAGTCAGTTTTTATGCGTTTCATAGTTGAAAAAGCACGTTCACAGGAGGCATTGGATAAGGGATTACTACTAGTCAAATGTATAATCTTCAATATGTCCTTGTAATCTTCCTTATCAGAGTCTTCCTGGTTGACCAACTGCCACACTAAATGTGGGTGCATAACTCTGTACAGAGCAGTGCTAGCCAAATGTATCTTTAAGTCATTCCATTGACTTAGAGCATTAACCATGTCACAATTGACATTCTGAAGCACAGATGTAAAATGTCTGTATAGAACTCTCACATCATCAATGCCATAAAGGACTAGAGCAGCTCTGTCAGTTATAAGTGGCCAATTTTTATGGTCAAAAGCATTATATGATAGATATATGCTATCAGACAGTATGTTGTCAAACCTTGTAGCTATGCAGTCTATAACTGACTGAATAATTCTTTGTTTGCACACGAATCATCAGCTAGCATATTTAATAAAGTATGTTCACGGAAGTGGTTGCCCTGAATTTCATGTTTTACTTCTACTACAGCTGGGCCATCATTGTAAAATAGTTGCCGTAGAGTTCCCTCGGCACTCTGTAACTTAGTAACTGCACTGTATACAGTGATATCTTCACGCTGAAGCAATAAACTTAGTTTAGATATTCTATTGAGGACATCTTGCACAAAAGTCATGTACATTATCATTTTATGTTGTTTTAATAGTTTTAGGTACCCTCTTACTTTAGCCCTGTCCTCAGTCTTCTTACTCACATCCTCAACATAAGTTTTCTATTTGATATACTATAATAGGCCAGTTTTTCAAAAGCTTAGCTACAGCTTTCAGCTTATGGCTGACCCACCTTGTACCATTAGTCTATTCTGGCTTAAGGAAATGTTCTCCCAGTAATTCAGCAATATCAATTGCTTCTTTGCTTCGCTTTGCTGAACCCTTGTAAAACAGATATATTGAAGTAATCATCTCTATCACTGTGTCCATATAAGTACCTTTGAAAGTGTCTTTTTCAGCTCACTCTACCCTATGTGCCAAACACCAAACAGACAAAATCCAATCAGCATTGCCTTCTTCCTTCATGAAACTTATTACACCACGTCGAGACCCCATCATTTCATTTGCACCATCTGAACAAAACCCTATTATCTTCTGTTTGTAATCACGCAAGTCAAATTCAGTAAATGCCTTATTTATAGCCTCCAATATACCTGTTGCTTTTGTGTTTTCTGACTGTTCTAGCTTTAAGTATTTCATTTTAGAATTATAGTTTTCAAGAACTTTAATCATAATCACTTCTTTCTCAGTTTCTGTTTTGTCAGTTGACCTATCACAGAAAACGCTGAAATAGTCAGCATCATGCAAGAGACTATAAACCTTGTCACGATACTCCCCACCTATTTCAGAAATAAATTTCTTTGCACTTTTATCATTTACATGTATATGTGTCCCCTAAAGAAATACCATTAGCATTTTGCAGTTCAATCAGTCTTTCAATGTCTGTAAAAGGTTTCTCATATACAGCTACATGGTATGCTGTTTTGAAGAGTAGGCACATTTTGTCGGATGTAGAGGCATCTATTTTCTGAAAACCCTCTTCTCCTCTTTATGGCTTATTATTGCTTCTCCTCAATGCAGCTATTTTCACATTAACAGCTCTAAGGTGTAACACAGACTTCAAGTGAGACTTCAATGACTCTACCTTTATTCTAGTTGTACTAGTCACAAACTGAAAAAGTCACAAATGGAAACTGTTGTAACACCTTGTGTCAAGATATTAAACATTATGGTAAAATAAAAATGCATGCAACTAACTTTCTTTGTGCAATGCAAATAGTTAGATATTGCTGCTAGTTTTAATAAAAAAGTCTTTATCGAAAAGTAATAAGAAGTTATTATGGAAATGCTATGAGAACATTTCTTTAAGTCAGATTAGGACCAATGGTACCAAATGTGGTCGTTATAAAATGAAAACAGTCATAAGCTTCTGAAAATAAAAACTGACCTCATTATGAGAGAATAATACCATGGATCATGTAATGTTGAAATATAATGTAAATGCTGGTGATAGCATTTTTAAATAAAAATGGACTTACCCCTCTAGCCTAGGCAGTTTCTACATCCTTAAAAAATAAAAGCGGTATTTTGACTGAAGATTATTCAATTTTAAAAACAAGCATGCTATCAAATGTCAAATGCTTCGTTTTAAGCAGAAGCAGTCAGCGTCAAACACGCTGGGGAATACGTGTATTTTGTGAATAAGTGAAGACATGATTTTCATATTCAAAACTGCCCTGTAATTTGTCCAGCCACATTTAAAATGAAACAAATAATTATTTGATTGCACCATGCTCCTTGCTCCGAACTGCGTAGTTAATTGGAAATATACAGTACTTTTTAAAGCTAATTTTATTCAAAACAATTCAATATATGTATTTAACTTTGTTACAGTTGGGCATTGTAAAACTGTTCTAGAAAGCACTTACCTACTTAATCAAGTCATGTGCGTGTGTGGTTTCTACTTCAGTTATGAATCAATCTTAGAAATTGCTGTTAAAAGCATAATGCAATTAAAACAAACGTCATTTAACAGCAGAACAAGAACAGTATTACATGTTGCTTATTAACATAGACAAGTGCTTTTGTTTTATCTTAAGTGGATTGCCACTATGGTATTTTAAAAACATAACACGGAATAGTAAACAGTTTAATCATTGTATACGACGTGATATACAATAAAACAGTTTAGACATATAAAAACATGATTGTCAAAGTATGTTTTAAGGAATGTGAAACGATGAATATATTTATGTTTGTGTATCAACTGCTAATTTGATAGATCGGGTCGTGAAAATTAGCGACGCCATACACTAAATAAATATTTTGTTGTGGAAACCTTCCTTATACCTATTTGGATGTTGTTTTCCAATATTTTACTTCTCTTTTCCGGAATTAAACTTTACTGGCACCATATCAAGTTAAAGAATCTATGATTTTATATTTAAACAAAATGTATTCTCCCTAGTGCGCTATATGCAAATGTTGCTTAGAAGCCAAATTCCAGACACTAATATTTGCTTGGTATTATAAATCATACCATTTGGGTGAGAACAATTATAAAAGCTATCTATAATACAATGTATTCAAACTTTCAGATAAATATCGATATGGAAATGCAATCGTATTGAACGAGATGTCTCGGGGACCTTCTTACAATAAACGAAGCAAAATGAGTTTATTATACATGTAGATTTTTCAGCTTTTCTTTAGAAATTGCTTAATTTTATACAATCCGACGTCAACTTAATAAAAAAGAAAAAAAACACGAATTTACAATCTGCGTTAAGAGTAAAAATAAATTATTAATATTTAGCATAATAATATTGAAACATGGCAAAAAGTTTAGATGTCTGCCTCATTACCGAGACTTCGTAAGGTAGAGTCGTGAGGACTTGAATACTTTAACTTGATATGGTGCCAGTAAAGTTTAATTCCCGAAAAGAGAAGTAAAATATGTAACTTACAAAATCCTTCATAATTAATTAAATGAATCTTTAAAAATTAAATTAAAAGCCATTGTAGTGCATTCAATTATTTTCTGTGCTTCACAAAATAGAAACTAAAATAAAAGCGGTATTTTGACTGAAGATTATTCAATTTTTAAAAAACAAACGTGCCTTTACACAACATAAGCTCAAATAATTGATACTTGTTAAAAACTGTATTTCAAGGCCTGTAACAAAACGTTAACTGCACCATACAACATGTGTGACATACGCTTCATTATTAGTTTGACAGTTTAAGTTTTCTGTCAATAGAAATCATACTGGAAGACGTATTTAATACATTAATGCAAAACTACAAACCATGAAAAAAAATGAATATATTTTTCTGTCATGCATAATCAAGCAGGATATGCAATCCATTTAATAACTGCAAGTCAAATATTGATTGACACGAAAGACATTAATATTGTTTGAATAAGCTCGGAATTACAATCAACAGGGTTCCAATGCTTTCAAATACATTATAGCTCATTCTGTTTTATCACATTATTCCTATTTCTGATAATAGATGATTGTCAAGAAATAAACTTTAAATATTTACATATTCCATCTTAAGAATTGAGCGTTGCTCATTTTTATTATTTTCTTAACATTGCAAAAATTGCCACAAAATGGATAACGGCTAATTATTCGCTTATTCCTATACAAACACCGCCGGTGAAAGATTGCTAAATCTGGAACACATTTTTCATATTTTTCCGAGGTTTTGCAATTTGCGTATTGCTCTTTCTGCACTTTTTAAAAAATGCAGTCTTTTCTTAATATGTAAAACATTTTATTTTCATATACTAATAAGCTGGCTCAAACTAACATCTCGTTTTTCATTTAGGATATGTACGAAACTACCACCGATGTGACTCCAAACTGCAATTTTGTAGCCTATTTCATATAATTTCATATATAAGAATGTTCTATTACAAAATAAAACGTTTTTATCTTGTTTTGCGCCAAATTAAATATTCATATCATGTTAATATAGACAGACAAGAAAATAGTTTGTCTCCAAAACTGTATTAACCCGGATTAATTTGCATATATGCCTGCATGTATATTGATACATTTGTTTGGAAAATAAATGGGTGATATTTTCCTTTAGTTAGCATTGGTTGAATTTACACGCAATAGTATCAAAACTTGATAAGCTTTATTAAATAAATGAATTTATGTTGTTGCTGCTGTAATACTGTTCTAGAAAGCACTTACCTACTTAATCAAGTTATGGGTTCATGTGCGTGTGTGTTTTCTACTTCATTTATGAATCAATCTTAGAAATTGCTGTTTAAAAGCAGAATGCAATTAAAACGTCATTAAAAAGCAGAACAAGGACAATATTACATGTTGCTTATTAACATAGATAAGTGCTTTTGTTTTATCTTAAGTGGATTGCCACTATGGTATTGTAAAAACATAACACGGAATAGTAAACAGTTAAATCATTGTATACGACGTGATATACAATAAAACAGTTAAGACATATAAAAACATGATTGTCAAAGTATGTTTAAACGAATGTGAAACGATGACTAGATTTATGTTTGTGTATCAAATGCTAATTTGAAAGGTCGGGTCGTGAAAATTAGCGACGTCAATTCACCTACATCGCACCACTATTTGTTCTTTTCGTGACATGATTCCAGCACGTAATGTTGAAGATTAAATGCTGCTAAAATCGTAGCTGGGGCGTGAGGGATGTTGTACTTTTACATTGTCTCTGTTAAACTGATCAAATCGGGGCAAGTCTACAATTTTATATATAATATTGATGTTTTCATTACTTCCGAGGGATCACCCACTTTCAGCTTTTTGTATTACTTTTTCTGTTGAAAGAATTATCAGTAAGCCTACGTAAGGGAAGAACAGAACTGTAGCTCTTATCTGAAGCCGGTTCGTCATGACATGTAAGAGGTAGCTGTTGTCTTTCTAAGCCCCAAGAAATGTGATTTGGCTAGGGGTGTCACTTTTACCCGTTTAAAAGTACGATCGTTTTTTAGCTAAAAACCTATTAGAAAATTCATAAACCATTAACCCAGGTTAGTACTTGTCAAAGAAGCGAACATTTATTCTCAATATGTCCTTTGTTAAATGACAATTCGTTTGTACTTATTTGTACACAACAGTATATTTTTTTTCTATCTGCTTAAGTACGGTACGACCCAGACGGAAATTTAACTTCATATTTGGATATGTATAGTAATTATTTTGAGAACTATAAATTATAGTGAAGGAGATCGGACTGAAAACATAATCGATAATAGAATTGAATCATACATAATTAATCAATTAAAATCGGTAAATAATCGAAAACTATTTGTAAATATGATAGTTCATCTACGAGTTGGCTATAATTAGAAATACTAAACAAGTACACAACTACACATCTTTTCAAATATCTATTATTTTATTTGCTTATAATATATGATCATATATTACAAACCACAGACTAGATTAACATATCAATTGGTTGTAAAATCTTTAAAAAAGGAAACCTTTAGACAAAGCATTAACTCTTTAACAATAGCAATTTAACTCTTTTTAACCATTTAAATTCACAATGCACTTAAAATAGCACTAAGCTTGAAGAAGAACAAATATACCAGTAAGAATCCATGTTCATTTTAAGAAAAAAATTATTGAAGGACCGAGGCGAGATCTCTTCTTGTTGACAAAATTGCCAGCTAGGCTGAAGACTCGTTCACTAGAGACAGAGGAAGCTGGAATTGCCAAATACTTTCTGGCCAAGATAGAGAGCCGTTGATAACTATCTTCGTGTTTTTTCCACCACTCAAGCAAGCTGAGATTTACATCATTAGAGTTTCTGGGCGATGACGGGTAGCGGGCAACTTCCTGCTCAACTAAACTAGACACTGATGTTGAAGACTGCCCAGTAATGATAACATCATCGAACCACTTTTTCTAGTCAGAGCACTTTATTTTCTTAGTTGAGGGTTCAGGAAAAGAAAAGTTGTGATTCTCATCAACATTTGGTTCAGGTAAGCTTGGAAGTTCAGGAGCCAAACACTGAAATACATTTGTCTAAAAGCAACTTATGCTTGGTGCTTTTGTTCATCAGACAAAACGGAGCTTGATTTTAGGTCAGGGTTAAGCATGCCCCCCCCCCCCCCCATAACAGAAATGTCCTTAAGATCAGTCCTTTTCTGTAGTTGTTTGTATTACATTAACAACTTTCATAATTGTAGGTGAAAAAGTTTTTGACTTTATGATGTCATTAATTTTTGCCATGCACAACACTACCTTACTTATGGTCGGAGCATTTTCAGCACAGAGGCTAGATTTTGCTTTTTGTAAACTTTAAAACCAACTGTAATAATCCGTCTACATTGCTATGTTCATCAAAAGTCAAACAGTAGGTTTTTACATTATTAGAAGCTGTCTTGCTTAATTTGTCGTCACTCGCGACAGCAAACATAGCTGCGCTCTGTTCAACAACCTGTTCCAACATATCATAGCAGCTATTCCAGCGCGTAGGAATATCTTGAATAAGTTTGTGTCTAATAATTGATACATTGTTCTGATATATTATTCTCTGATTTTCAAGCAAACAATCGTTCACACTTGTAGACTGATGAAGCACACCAACTTGTTTTCTTGTTTTACGGATAATCCTAGCAACTTCAGGAACTTGAAGGGAATGTTTTACAGTATAAAATACGATCAAAATATCTTGTCATAAAGAAACAAAGATTACGTTTGCATATATAGTCTTCCATTGTAGAAAATGAATTATGCATGCAATCTTGATGTTCCAGAAGTTGTTTTAATATTTTGCATTCATAGCCATGTTAAAATGTGTTCGCCTTCATTAAATAATATACAATTTTTCCGCCGTAGGCTTGCTTTTGTCATCATGACTTCCGGTAAATTTATGAGCTGTTAACCATCCTTATCACCGTATTTGCAGGCCACGTTATTGTACGGAATGTTCGATGTACTTTTGTAGGATAAGCGAACAGGGAATGTTTTTTTGACATTATGAAAATATAAAAAATAACCAGGTAAAAACAAAAATTGTGTACTGAAGATAAATAAGTGATTGTCAAAAGCTAACGTACTGTGCATGTATGGGGTATACGATTGAATCTGATACTTTTGCAAAAACTATGATACAAGTATTTTACGAAACTTTAATAAAACAACGTCAAAAGCTATAAAAATTATTTTAATAACTTAACATTTAACTTATTATACATTATATGTTTATGCATTTGCATTGTTTTATTCATTTAATAGAATAGAGAAATATAGAATCTCTAAAGAAAGCCCAACACGGCAAAATTGAAAATGTTGCACGCTCCGTTTGATTGAGCCTGCTCGTGGACGGTATTGGTAAATGCAAAATACCGTCCACATTCTCCCATGTAAACAGACATGTTTAGTAAGACTGGAAGACACAATTGCCTAACATGCAAACTAAAGGAAAATACGAGATCAAAAACAATAATGTCAAGTTAAATATGGATTAGTAGGAAGCTTATTAATCTTGTTTGTAAAATGTATCACCCGAGAATAATTCACGGGAAGTCATCAATCAGTATTTCACATGCATCAGGTTAATTCAGGCCGATGCCAATTTCTGTCGATATCTACATTTAAGTGTTTTAAAAATTTCAACTTTGATTTCATATTGATTTTGTAATTAGCAAAACTGTTTGAGGTTTAAATGATAAACTTATAATAAGAGGCACCATTAAGTACATATCACCAACTGGAAGAAGACTGGACGTATATCAAGGACATTATTTTAATTATCGTACAGTTTTCCTTTAGCCTAGTTTTAGGAAAGCAGACTTAGTGCGTAAAAAAGAATCTCTTCTGTTCCCTGTAGTTTTAACCTGTCATGATATAGCAACCACCTTTCTTACAATGCCTTAAACCTTGTCATTGCCAATGATGTATTTGAAATTTCGTACCACGACAACATATGGACCCACATAACAAAGTATCAATGTATTTATAACAGTCTTTGACAAATATATATCTCTTTTTCTTGCCATGCCTTATCGTGCATAAAAGATACTCATTTATTTACTACATGTAAATATGGCCTGACAAGAAAGAAACCCGTCTCATAAAATGAATAAGCCGTGATTGATTTGCATAATTATATACATTCTAAAAGTTAGCTCATGTCCATCAATATGTTGCAAATAAATTGAACATACATAATTATTTATGTCCCAGGACTTGTATTTTTCTTAACCATGTAATGTATACGTACCATTGCCAGACAGGGTAATTTGCAAAACTTCTTATCATCGTGTTAATATGTAACGGATATATATTTCCATCAGATCGATTAATTTAAATCTCATTTTCTATTTTTCAAACAAAGTTAACACATTTTTGAAAACTGAAAGTGAAAATAAAAGCTGTTAAAATATAAACAGCAAGCAAAAATACTTTACTCAAATATTATCATTCCCCCCTTTCTTTCCAAAGAAAGGCCATTTATACTCCTTTACTGTAAACTATATAGTAACTGAAAACTGCACACTAACAAAATGATATTTTAAACATGCAAACCAAAGCAGAAAAAAGGATCAATTTAATCACTTCCACTCAATTTGAGTCTGACAGGAAAGAAATTATTTTGTTTCAAAATGGATGAGCTTAGAATAATTCTCGGGGAATCTTCTATCATTAGTTCACATGCAATGCATCAACTTAAATCTGATCCTGGACGTACCGCTATTACTGCCGTTATCGTAACGAAAAGAAAAGATTTCCGATATATTCTGAAATTTGTAAAGTTGTCTGAAGTCTGAATGTCTAATTCAAAGAGGTCATGTTAAGATCATAACTGCAGCAGAAATGAGACTATACACTTTTATGTGAATGCATTTTCATCCACTTTACTTTTCCCCTTTATTATATGATTCAGCTCTTAAGAGATTCTCGGTGCGGAGCTGGCATGTTTTTCTTTCTTCGTAATAATAACGCCTAGGTAAACAGCATATATCTAAAAATCTAAACAGACAATGCCAAATTCGTCATCTAGTAAAATACAATAAATAGATATTCAGTTTCTTGCCATATCTTACCATGCGGAAAAAGATATCTATTTTATTAGCAACATGTCAATATAGACAGACAGGGAAAAATATATTTACGCAAGGAATAATTCATATACATTTTTCAAATTTACTCGTTTTGCTTACAATCCACGTTAACACAAAAAAAGAGGTCAAAATAAGTAAATAACAACCCTCACTGTGTTAATCAGCAATAAATATTGGTGATAAATACCGCACAATCAGTCATAAATCGCACATAACAGACAAAGCTTCTTTACCTTTCTTAAATCTTAGTACATTTTTCTCAAGTTTGGGTTTCTTAATACATTTTGGCTCATCTGTTGATATGCAGTTTAATTGTAAATTATTAAAAATTAGCCAAAGTATCTATACTTTTTCATTTCCTCGTATTCCTACGTGGCTAGGAATCAACATAATTTCACTGACTTGGTTTGTTTTGGGTTCAAGGGGTTAAAGGTAGCATAAACCTTGAAGAGATGAATTGCTTGACAACCCATGTGTTGGTTGCCGTCATACTTTGTAGGGCAAGTAGATGATCCCTATTGAGTTTTGGATCAAGGGGTCAAAGGTCGTATTTTTATAATGTTTCAATACAATTTACTTAAACTTACTCATGGATATATTAAATCTTTGTGGTGATATTTTGACAGTGAAATCGGCATTTTTGTGTCGGGTGATCTTGTAAGTGTGAAAAGTGCAATCAAAGGTATCAGACTCCAATAAATATTCAAAAGTACCTGTATGGGAAACCTATTGTAAATCTGAACTCTTCTATTGTTAAATATGTGTATAATTGTAGAATTCTAAATCTAAAACTAGGGTGCGGGTCATTAAATATTAGTGTTTTGATAAACTTCTGTGACGTTAGACGTCCGCAGCTGTTTAAGTGAATATGATTAGCTATTAACAATCCGTTGTCAATTTTCAGGTCTGTAATTTTCAGGTCTTTTGCTTATCCACTTCCTGTTTACCGACTTCTTGAAATTTTCAACATTAATGGTCAATAGTAGGAAATTTTCAATTTTCGTAACAGCTTTTTCAGCAACAACTTATCACAGCCTCTTGATATTTGGCATACAGCATTGACACGTGGTCCCATACTGTGGGATTCGATTTCAGGTCTGTCGCTCATTTTTATTTAATTCTTTGGAAATGCCAAACATATGTCTAATAACGTTTTAACAATAACTTTAGAGCATATTAAATTTTTAACAGCTGAAGAAAGTGGGGTTGAATGGAGTAAGGTGTCATAATGGTAGCAAAATATACATGTATACAAAGTAGTATTTTGACTTCAATACAAAGTACTAGTTCTATTTAATTATACCAATTGCAAACAAAGTTTAAGAAACTAATTATTTATGATATGCTTGCACGTTCTTTTTTCGGTTGCTTCTGATCATTGTTTTCATATTATAATCATATGGTTGTAAAATATGGAAGACACATCTTTCAGATCTCCTGAACTTAAAAATCGGGAAACAAAGTGATCCTTCGGAAGCATTCATCACAACAAGATTACATAAGAATAACAGACTCGGTTTGGTTGAGTCTGTACATGAGATTGAGTCTGTACATGAGGGATAATGAGTAAGTGCAACATCCCTCACGCCCCCTAGCACCGGCTTGGGCGGTAACTTAATAGTGCTGGCATCAATGATCCCGAAGAACCAGAAACATATAACAACACTGAAGTGAAGTACGGGTTGAGTTTTAGTTTTAAGTTGAGTTTTAGTGCTGAAAATAGGGTAACCAATATTCATGTACCACCAAAAAATACAGTTCAATCATTTTCAATACCGTGTCATGTTAGCAATGCACTTGAGATATATAACGTGATTTCTTTGGAAGCATCAACGTAACTCCTATGGATTATTCCAATAAGAAACAATTTTTCTTTTTATATGTCATAGTTTGCATTTAATTTTATAAGTGGTAATTCACTTTCTTTCAAAAATTGTAATTCACTAACTTTAATATATGAATTTAGAATTAGTATTGTTTATTAGAATCCGACAAACGTCTCGCATTCTTAAGTTTGATAGCATAAGGGGATTGCGGTTGTATCGCCAGCGATGCATTTTATATCAGTTATGCTGAAGAATAAATGAGAAAGTTATGCAAATGCAATAGCTTAGTCGTGTCCCGATGTTAACATTTAATAGCGCTTTCCTAGATTTGTGGTATGATTTGAATTAAACTGGCTTAGGTGCTTTTTGACATGTTAACGTTGTTTTAATAAGGCATAACTACATTCTATTGCTGATTTTTTAAAACGCAGAAAGTTATTTCTAGTAATTAGACTGAAAGTTACGTTTAATAAAAACATAGTCGAGTCAACATATAGTGATAATGTATCAAAAAAGCCAGTAAAATAACAGCAATACATCTTAATATAAAATATTATAAACACAAAACAGTATTTATAAGTTCCTATGAACTTGTTAGTTCGGATGAAGTTCATAAAGTCAAGAAATGAACCCCCTCGAATTAGATTCATATAGGCATTTTATGCAAGAGAGAAACAATTGTCAATTATATTTAGTTTAAATTGTATTTATTATTAAAGCTTTCTTCTAATATAACCAAACATGCATTATTATTTATTCTCTTTTTATTTCTAGTATTTTTTAATAAAAACACCTAGGTTTATGTTAACTGAATCTGGAACTCAAAAAGTGTATATTGCAATAAAGCCATAATTAACAAATTTCATATTAACCCGTCACCATCTCTATTTCTTGTAAACCGTGATGATCGGGTGTCGTATAGGACACACTAAAGTTTCACATTATTGTCTTAGGCGATGTTGCTCCTCTTTGTATAGGTTTTTGAATGCCATGATCTTGCAGTGATTCGCAATAGCTATTACAAAGTAACTTCACTTTCAGAAGTCCTTCCTTAACATTGATCGGCTACTTAGAAGAAATAAACCTGTATTCTAAGATTTAACCAACTCATTTTAAAACTTTGTATATACACCATTTTTGGTTTATATAATCTTATGTTAACAATTAAAGTGTTCGGCGCGGTATGGCCATTTACGAGTCAATGTGCCAATAAACCCAAACAAACAATCAGTAGTCTTAAAATGCATTGCCAAATTGATCTGAATTCGAATTGGGCTAATTACCGTTAGTAGAATGTAAAGTATCTACATTTGTAAGTGGATGACGGTCAAAATATTATACAAAATACTAGTTGATCAATCAAACTAACGATAACTGAAACATATTTGCATCAAAATTAATTATTTTTTGTGTTTGAGATATAAGGAAAGCAATGCACAAAGGCAATAAAGTGAATTTGAAAGTGGCTTGCATTTTGAAACTATGATTAGATTTTAGATTACTATTTGAGTATTTTACTCCCATAGAGATCTATTGCAGCTTCTGTTTGATAATGCATCTATTGCATGTCTGGTCTGCATCAGAATTGCAATTAATTTTGCTATGTAAATATTCATTTATGCAAACAATAATTCTTATCAATTGTGTAAATTAAATATCAAAAACTTTTATGCAAAACGATGGCAGAATGCAATTACTGTAATTACTAGTAAACGAATTGCTTTTAGAAATTACAGCAAACTTCAATATTGTTTAAAGAAATCATCCACAAATACACTGACTTTGATACAAAACAAACTACCCATTAAATTGCCCCCTATGGTGTATACGTGTTGTTTATATGCTGTTACTTACTTTCTTACAATATTTCATATTTTAAACATTTAATCACAAAATATTAATTCTGTCTAATACGTTGCCAAATAAAACATACATTTGCGCAAAAATTTATTGATGGCTTTTTATTTCTTTTTAGTCCCCTACCAGTTTAACCGAAGGCAGCATTATAGAGATTATGCAAGTATTTTTCTTTTCTTGCTATGGTGAAAATTCTGGTTGCTATGGCAACAAATAAACTTAAAATATGGCATATTTAACACATAAACTGGATCCAGTGATAACGCAAAAAAGTACTGAAAATATTTTTTATGAAACGTGAAGTATGTGTTGGTGGCAGTTTGGAGATTATGCACGCCTTTTTCTTTTCTTCTTTTATTGAAAGTTCTGATTGCTATGGCAACAAATAGACTGAAAATATTGCAAATTTAACGCGTAAACCAGATCCAGTGATAACACAAAAAATACTGAAATTATTTGTATGAACCATTTGGGTGTATGGCAGTCTGAAGATTATGCACGTCGGTTTCTTTTCTTCATATGTTGAAAAGAATGGTTGCTATGGCAACAAATAGGCTTAAAACATGGCAAATATAACATTATTGGTGTTTTGTCAAAAAAAACTGAAAGCATTTTGATGAAACTTAAAATATGGATAGATGGCAGTTTGGAGATATTACACATCATTTTGATATTGACTATAGGGGGATTATTGAGAGCTGTCTTGCTTACCGAAAGTCGGCGGCCTCGTCAAGATTTCTGATTCTTGTTTTTACGGGTTTTAACTATAAGTTCTATATTTTAAGGTATTTTCTTCAACATAGGAATATAAGTTTCTGGTCATCAACCACATCATATGTGACAAGGTTTACAATTTTGCACAAAATTTATCAGAAATACCTCCCTTGAACTTAGAATTTTTATGAAAAATAACTCCAGAATCTTTATCTTTTAATGTATCTTCTTCAAACTTCATATATTTGTTTCTTATTATCACTCAAATCATTCGCGAGAAGGTTCAATATCCTATTTTTCCGAGAATTAAGTATCTCTTACTTAATCTTCTTAATTCCCACATCATAATAATATAACAACGTTTATAAAGCTAGCATCCACATTTCCAGAATAATCCCAAAAACATTGAAGTTTTCTAATTAATTATTTTAACTTTCTTTTTTTTTCATGGATTTACTTTAAATTCAAAATAAACATTCATTATTAACACCTACATTATAATTATGTGATTAAATTTATATGAGTTTCAATGATATTATTTTCATTTTGAACTTGTTATTTTTTCACATTTCTTTTTGTGACTTTTTGTGACTATAAAAGGATTTTTTTACTTAATTAGATAGTTGTTCTTTGTTACACTCACATCATGTATGACAATGTTCATAAGTCTAGCATCATTAGTTATCTCCTCTTTAAGATTTTTTCTTTGGTAACAGCCAGGGATGTTTAAAAAATTAACTTTAGAGTGTCCTTTAGTCCGTCTGTTAGTCCGTTCCTAAAAACTGTTTCCTGAGATCACTTTTAAAGAACTTGGAACTTTTCCAACAAATTTACTTAGAATAGAAAAATGAGTTATACTTATTCATCCTGAGAAAATTGGACCTTTTGGTTATTTGATGTATAAACATTATTTCCTTACTAGGCAGGGAAATTTAACTCATTACTATGAAACAAAGAAACTAAGAACTCAAGTTTAAGTTCATTCATGTCATTCATTCAGTCATGTCATTCATTCATTCTTCAGGTCATTTATTCAATGACATAATTGAATCACCAGTGGCCCTTCAGAATGGTGCTTGGGTTCTAACCGGTAGGGGACTTATGGATTTCTTGTAATACTATGATAATTGCTTGTTCTTTTTAAGTGATAATGATAATTTCCGTCTCTATCAAAAAGATAAACCTTTTGACTAAGGTCATTTAGGATCGCCAATAATTCACTAATAAAATCAAATCTATTAACTGTGAAAATAACAGAAAATATCAAACTCACAAAACTATATATTAACTAATATGCATAATCAAGCAGAATGAGCTTTCCACTGGATCACTGCCAGTCAAATATGTATTGACAGGGAATATATTAATCTTGTTTGTATGTATGAACCCAGAATAGATTACAGGGAACCTACCGTCTAATCAAAGCTTCATATGATGTCGGTGTTTTTAACAACAATATCAATAAAACAGAGAAATCGGAATCTATAAAGAAAGCCAAAAACAACAAAATATAAAAATGTTGCAGGCTCGGTTTGATTTAGCCTGTTCATGAGGGATAATGAAAAAACAACAACAAATGCAACATATCTCACCCCCTAGTACCGACTTAAACATAACTAGACATCTAAACACGAAAATGGTGAAAATTGAATTTTATCCCATTTATGCCTTTCTATAAGTTATATTTGCTGTTATTTTGTAATGTTTGATCATGTATCTGACCACATTATAACTTCAGTCATATTTTATTTTCAAAGGATGAAAATAGTTCTGCACAATCCGTATACAAAGTCCTATTTTGGACAAATGAACGACCTGCATCTGTGCAATAGGTTAACAAAGTCATACTGCAAACAGAAAACTATAATTCAGAAATTAATTCTGCATGACATATAGTTCTATGTATCTTATATATATTATACATTGCAGAGAGTTTCAGTGATGATTTATTACAAATTTCATTTATATCATGCTAGACATGCACCGTCCTGCCAATTTCAACTGAAAGGGGAGACGGAACGTTATATCTAACATCATTATTCAGGAGTCATCAATCACATTCACTTGTATGAATTACAAAGATGACAGGATATTTATTTGGCTTTGTAGATATGAATAGACAACAGTGTAGTCGGACTGATTGCAATGATGTAAAACTGTTTTGTACTTGTAGAAATGGGGAATAATAGAACTGAACTAACTGGGTAATATGTTTTTCCCACATCAATCGAAAGGAAACAATACCAATGAAGTTTCTGGCATTTAAAAGGACATACTGAATTATCGTTTTATTCGAAAGTAAATTTAAAGATATACTATACTCGACTTTGATATTAGAAAATACTGATAATTGCCACACAGTCTCTATAAACATGTTTAACTTCAAACAATGTAGTTCTGTTGTGTTTAAAATTCTACCCACCAAATGAATATATAGTGTCATTAAAAACTGACAGTTTTTATTCAGAAAAGACCAACTATACTTGACATGTAAAAGGGAACGGGGCTTCCCATACATAGTTTATTTATTCTGTTATTCAAATTTGACATATTCATGAAGAAATTCATAGATTTCAATAAGTTTCTGTAAAAAAAATATTTTTTCTCAAGGATGAGCATAGTATATCTTTGAGAGCGCAGATCTATTTTCAAAGCTACGTAGCAGTTGATTTATGAAGATGGCATTTCTTGTATTAAATATGAAGAACTACAGAAAGTAATGTTTCTAAGACATTATAAATCGTCTTACAATTTCCGTTGCGGTAGCACTATAGATTTTTCTTACTACAGTTAACATTATGAAATGTCTCAGACAGGTTTTAATATTCTTCTGATATTTGATAAAAACTGTCAGTGTGTATGAACATATGTGAATTAAGGCAAAAGATATATATCCGTGACTTTGAAATACCAATTTTATGCAATATTATAAAATATTGTAAATTATTGTTCAAATTTCATATCTTACTAATTTAAAAGCAAAATTTAAACAAAATAAAACATACGCAATAGTCTATGTCAGTGTCTAGTCCCTTCTTTTGAACAAAACATATCACTTGGTAAGATCATGTGAATAAATTTAAATAATCAAAGTTTCTCTACAGCTCTGACATGTCATGAAATCAATCAAATATATCAGTGGCATAGAATAACAGGGAAGGAATTAATTCTGTTTTGAAAAATAACTGAGCTAAGCATAGTAAAGATGGAATCTATAATCAATTCCTAAAATCATTAATGTATTTTTTTGGCGGGGGGGTGATTTTCTTTTCTTTCTTTTTTTCTCTTTGGTGAAAGGTTTGATTTTTGTCAGAACTGTGGCAAAGACCTGATATGGGATTTCTAAAAGTTCTAAATATACCCCTAAAGCAACACTTCAAATATACTTATTTCATGTTAACATACAATTTAACATTCAAAGCGAAAAATAAATTTGAGGTCACTATTCTCGTTTTTTTATATAACTGGACAGATAATTCACAATTATGATAAACAATACCTTATTTTTCTGTAGCTTACTTCCGTTTGAGTCAGTGTGCAAAATTTTACAATTTTTTTCTCTCTTCTCTAAACCCGTGACTTTTTGTCTTTGAAATGGCTTATTTTGAACAATTTTAAGTCAAATTGAAAAATTCTGTCAATAAAAAAAATGTATGGAATTGCTTGTAATTATGTATTGTGATCAACATTAAAAAGAAAAAAACACTGCTAAGATATCTTGAAACATGACATATTCTTTTGTGTTTGCATAAAAAGATATTCTCTTCTGTTCGGTGCCTTCTAACACGATAAAATTTATGTTGAAAGACTTGTCTTTCTCCCTTATCTTCTGTTATGTTAATATGATCGAATTGTAAGTCCATATGGCATAAATTAGTGACAACTTCAATACATCTAGTAAAGTTAATAAATCGAGGATATATATTTCAAAGTTCTGACATGTGTAAACAAATGTAAAAAAGGACGTCAGATCAGTCAATAAGTATAACTTAATACCATATCAGTTTGTATCAGTTTGTTTCATCATGCAAAAACTGTAAATAATCAAATATTCTCTACAGGTCTGACATGATTAATCAAACAGGACATGAAATCAATCCACTTATCAGTGCATGGCATATATAGAATGACATGGAAGGAATTAATCTTGTTTGAGCTAAGCATAGTGAAGAGTGAATCTATAATGAATTCCTAAAATCATCAGAATGTATTTTGATGTTTTTAGGGTATTGCTTTTTTATGGAGAAGAAGCGCAGACAAGCTTACTTTAGTAAACAAATTGCCAATTAAGGGGCTATTACTTTGCGAATTTTCAGTGAACATTTATAAAAGTGTTTGCAAGATTTTCCAAGTCTACACAGGTAAATATGCACCACATGTTTGCTTTATGTTTGGTACCCCATATGTTTTCCATATGTAAAACATTTGTGTTTCATGTGATTTGAAAAGCATGTGTTTAAGAACAGGTGTTTTTCATATGTAAGATTAACATATGTTAAACAGGACCATATGAAAAACATGTGTTAACAAACATATGTTAAACTCATGATTATCACATGTCTTTCAAATGAATAAGTTTCATATGTTAAATGTATGTTAACTTCTATGTGTTTTTCATATGATAAATTTATGATCATATATTCTGCAAGATTTACACTTGAAATTAGATTCTACATGATTATACATATATTCTTAAAAGATTCTTGGTTCTTGCATCTATATACAACTTGTAAATGTAGTAAATCTATGGGGAAAAATTAAAGTTGGCTTCACTTCCATGTTGAAAGAAATAACAATAAAATACCTTTATAAAAAAAGATAAAAATAAATAAATGATAAATATCTTTTTGGAAGGATAGCTGATTATATTTTAAATTAAGGGAAGAACTGTCAGGGGAAGAAACAGTTTATGAAGGAATTGTCAGGGTGATGAACTGGTTAGGGAAGAATAGTCTTGATTAGGGAAGAATAGTCTGCCATTCATTTTTATTCGTGATCTTTTCTCCCTTTGTATATGTTAGTGTTTATTATGTGAAATTTTAACAATCAAATGACAATTTGAAATGGACAATAAAAGCAATGGAATAACGGAACGTGCAAGTTCATGAATATTATTCTGTACAATTTATTTATGAAAGTCTAAACAAGTCATTTTAAAAAAACCTTGAATGAGTATGCAATTTATATTAGAATGTAATGTTTAATGATTGAAAATGTATATGCATTGTATTCTATCAATGTATCTTTAACGTCTTTATGAACTGTATTATTTGCTCTGTTTACGATAAATGTCGGGATTTGGCTCATTAATGAATAATGAAAAGAAAGTTAAACATTGAAGTCTTATAATGGATTGCCAAAATGGTCGAAATTCGAATCAAGCAGAAACCGTTAGTTTAATTTAAATTTATCTAAATGTATGACTGTGAAAATATATACAATATCAACTAACGGTAACTGAAAAGATTTGCACCAAAATTAATTTATGTTTGAGATATAACGAAACCTATGCATAAAGGCATTAAAAATGAAATTTATAGTAAGAGTTTTAGATTACTATTTCCAAAATGATTATTTTTACTAACCACATTAAAATCAATTGCGTACAAAATTGTTTGCTATTGCATTTTTTTTTGCATTTTATGCTTGCATAAAAATGTAGGTATTTCAGTAATGCACACGATCATTCTCATCAAGGGTGAAAATCAAATAAAAAAACAACAACATTAAAGCCAAAGGAAGACACAATGCAATTACTGTAAATACAAGTGAAAGGATTGGTTTTAGAAAATATAGCAAACTTCAATATTTGTGTTTAAGCAAATCAACCACAAATAATTTAACTTAAATAATTGCTCCCTTTGTTGTGTACAACTTGTTTAAATGTTGTGACTTTTTTAAACACTAATTTATACAATAAACGTTATAACACAAATGTTTTGAAACTCCATTTCATTAATTCACTTGCCATCATAAAATAAAATTTATTAATCATTCAAACAATAAAAAATGTCAAACTCACAAAAAGATATATGAGCCGCGTCACGACAAAACCAACATAGTGCGTTTGCGACCAGCATGGATCCAGACCAGCCTGCGCATCCGCGCAGTCTGATCAGGATCCATGCTGTTCGCTATCAGTTTATTTACTTGTTATAGGGTCTGTAAGCGAACAGCATGGATCCTGATCAGACTGCGCGGATGCGCAGGATGGTCTGGATCCATGCTGGTCGCAAACCCGTTATGTTGGTTTTGTCATGGCACGGCTCATATCTATAAACGTATTAAAATTTCCTAATGCATAATCAAGCAGAACAAGACTCCCACTAAATCACTGCTAGTCAAATATAGATCGCCAGTGAAGACATTAATCTTGTTCTTATTTGTATGTATGAGCTCAGATTATTTTATTGGGAATACTCTTTCCAATCAATGCTGAATATGCACTGTTTTATCCGGCGCATCGAAATTCCAGCCAATCTCTGCCCTGAAGTGTTTCGACAAATAAAATCTTGATTCCCATTGCTTCTGAAATTTTATAAGTTCATAAGAGGTTTTAATAAGTCAATTAAGAAAGAGTCTCTTTTAAGTGTATATGGGCGAAGTAATTAAAACCATCGTGAAAATAAATTTTCAATACCAAACACTTTTCCATTTGTGAGCAATTAAAGATCCTGTATGTTTTGTAATTGGGATTGCATACCACTCTTCATTAAATTATATATGTATGTAATTATGCAAATTTGTCAATCTTCAAACATGGAAGAATATGTAAAATATGTATTGCAAATATTTGTACATATTTAAGGTAATCATTAAATTATATGCATTCATTTCTTATTGGAAAAATTGACTTAGAATTTATAGAAAACTAAATTCTAATTACCTCCCTTTATTTACATGAAATATTAAATTCGGTAAATAATGTTTTTTTGAAACTTACAATATCGATAAATCTTAATTTGAGCATCATAATTTGTAAAAAACCATAAAAATAATGTGTTACAGGATCTTATAATGTTGAAGAAAACATGGTCAGTTTCCACTGATAAATGAGGCGCATTAATGAATTTCCTTAAGTAAAGAAAACACAATAGTTTGTTGTCATTAATTTCTGTTGTGTAATTTTAAATATTCAAAAGATAAAATCAGTATACAAAGTCCTATTTTGAACACAAGAATGACATTTGTACAATAGGTTTACAAAGCTCTACCAACTTGTACACAAAAAAAGAGATATCCACGTACAGCCACTTTTCGATCAGCTAACAAACTTTCCAACAACAACTTGCAGTGAAGTGATTTAAATAGCTTTTCTATTATAATTCCATTAATATCAATCTTTCAACTTTATAATTCAACAATTTTTTGAAATCTTACCTGAAAAACAAATATGCAATACAGTCAAAACATTGTTGACCTATTTTCCGGCCATGTTAAATTTTACTGCCACTTTTCGATCACTTTACGACATCTATACTGCACTTCATAAAAAGCACACAATGTCAAAATTTCATCAACTTAGTAACTAAACGAAAATTTTAAAATTTCAACTTCAGATAAACGGTAATTAACAGTTTTAACATATTTACAAGGTCAGTTTACTGTTCTATTGTTCATTTTGCATAGTGAGACTGTCACAGTTGGGACATAAAAATCTGTCCCCTTTTCTTAAGACTCTTACTGGGGTACAGAAAGCCAAATGAACCCAACCATTGCACTTATCACACTGACCCCACTTGACTATGATTATGAAAGGTCTTTTGCTAGTATCAGGAGAGAATTTTTTTGCATACAAGACACTTATCTTTTTCAGGTATTTCATCATCTGAAGATTCATTTTCATATTCATCTATTCTCTCTCTAATGTTTTTTTTTTTTTTTTTTTTGCTCTTTTCAAAGGAATACCTGATGTTCCAGGTGTAGGAGATTTTGTTTTTTGTTTCTGTAATACATTTTTGCTAGATTTTGATTTAGATGGTTTTTGTTTTGAAGTTTGATTTTCTTTGTGTTCTTTAATTTTCTTTACAACATCATCTTCAGTAATTGGTTTTTCTGCAATTACTTTGCTTAGTGTATTTCTTGATTTGTTTGCAGTTTCAACATTTTTAAGTAATTGACCACCCTTTTCCACGAGAAAACTCTCTGCTGACTTTGTTGCAGCTGTCGGTTTGCTAAAAATTAGTCTAGCCTCCTGCGAAAATGAAGTAGCTGGTGCTATCTGATGGTCTGGTACAACATCATCATTGAACGGATAAAGACCACACTTCCTGAATGCTGATGTGATGTTGTTCACAGACAGTGTGGATGTAAATACTTTACAGGCAATATGGCAGACATCATACCTAGTAACTGTGCAGCCACCTGACTCCCGCATGTACTTATGACAAGCCGCATTGCAAGCTACCTCAAACGGCCCAAAGCAGCTAACGTCTAGAGGCTGGAGTATGTGCGAACAATGAGGTGGCAAAACAAAGAGAATGATGTGTTGAGACTTTGCCCATTCTATTAGTCCAAGTGAGCAGTGGCTCTTGTGCCAATCATATAAAACTAAGACAGGGTTATCTTTGTCCCTAGCCGGTAGGTACTTAACAAGATTATCTTACATAAACTGACAGAAGATATCTGTGTTGGACCAACCAGTTTCTGTCACTGTTCCAGCAGCTCCAGGGCTGGCACCTGTCATCAGACCATCAACCATTCTAGCCCCTGGAAAAACAAATAATGGTGGCACTTGCTGGCCAACACCATTTACACAGCCAATCAGTGTAACTAACTTGGACTTGCTAGATGTAACTGCCTGAGTCTTACTATGTTTCCCTGCAACCACCTTTGGGGGTTTGTGCTCAGTGCACAGACCCTTTTCATCTATATTGAACATACGATGTGGTTTTTCTAATAAATTGTACTTAACAAGTATTTGTTTAAGATTTTTAAAGTAATTATCAATAACGTTACGTGTTGCACTCTTAGCACGTGCTATTTCAAGGGTACGAGATTTCTTTAATCTGAGCTCTGGCCAGCGGCCAAGGAATTTGTAGAGCCACTTATCAGTCAGAGGTTTTTGTTCTTTGCCTCTTAATCCAAGGTGGATGGCATAGTCTGTGGCCAAGTTCATTGTTTCCTGCCTACTATCACCATATCCTATTTCAGACATTGTCTTCAAATGTCCTGATAATAGTGCCTCCTGCTTCTGTGAAAAGAGTGGAGATGTTCCAGACTTTATAACATCAACTCTGCCTGCTACCCTGTCATTCAACGTAGTGTAAGGAACACCAAAAAATCTGGAAGCTTTCCTGATGGACATCTCACTTTGCATAACTGACAAATATGCCAGGTTGTCAGAGTCATAAGGTCTATATGACCCCCTCTGGTGACAGTTTGCGGGGAAAAAATCAGAGATTACATGAGAATATTGTTTAATTGGTGTAACATTGTTTATTAATTAACTTTCAATTAAGAATTTCACAGTTAAGCATATACATATATTTCAAACGTAACTTTTGTAGTGTAGTATACTTCTTTACTATAAGATAGCAGGTGCGTGGCCCTGGAAAATATCCATTTTTGCAGACGGACGAAAACAGAGATCGTTTATGAAATATTTTGAGGAAATAATCTTGATTTATTAATGGGAAAATTTTAGGATTAGTGAAAAACATTAATTTTCATTATTTGGAATTAAAATAACACCTATTTCATAATTCATTGCTTTGACATTTTTGACATTTATTGTAGTCGAGGTAAACTTCAGATGTGCGCACGCGTCGTTTCGCCACATATAAGGGAAAAAAGTAAAACATTTCCGGGGCCGATCGTAAAGAGGTTGTGATCGATTTCGGGCGGTATTGGGATATATTTTATTTTGCTTTTCGTCAAAGGCTTTAAATTTTCTTTTATCTTGACTTTGTATGTGTGCTCTTCTTTAAAAAGCAAACGAAAAACAATGACAATAAAACAAACAAACAAACAAAAAATAGCCCAACATTATTTAAATAATATGTAACAAACATCATGTGTGAATGCTTGGTACTTTCTTAAAGAGTTGTCCAACCAAGCAATATATATTTAACAGCATGTTTTGCCAGTATAATGTATGGTATGAAGAATGACGCAGCTATTCAATGTTTAACACACACTTAATGTGTCTGTCAGATAACATAATTACCACACTGCAAACAGACGAATCATTCAGAAACTTTTGCCTAGTCGTATGAACCTATAGTCTGTATACAAAGGTTTTGCAGAGTATCAATTTTGACAAGATTCGCTTACATCATGCTAGGCATGTACCATCGTACCAATTTTAGCTTAACTCAAAGGGAAGACGAAACCTTATATATAACATCATTATGCAATAGTTATCAATCAAACTCACTTATATGAATTACAAAAATGACGCGAGGCTCTTTTAGCTTTGTAGATACATGTACATTATTAGTTATAAAAATCGTTGACAGGTTATATGGCCCTATATAAACGGCTATTTGTAAATATAACCCGAGCCGTTAGGCAAGGGTAATATTGCAAACAGCCGTTTATATACGGCCATATAACCTGTCAACAATCTTTATAACGAATTTATAATACAGCAAGCATCATGTTTAGAGAAAAAAGTAAGATTTCTTCATGGATCGACAGCAGCCGTGGATATAAAACTATATAAACGTCACGATTATACGATGAAAAATGACGTTACAAACGTGCAGTATTATAAATATCAATAAACAAAGGTGAATTGAGACTAATAGAAATGATATTAAACTGCTTTGTATTTGTAGGATTTGAGAATAAAAGAACTATAACAAGAAAAACAAGATCAATAAGGAAGGGAAGCATTCAATGAACGTATGAACGCAACCCCACACGACCCAGCAACACAGGACCACTGGCAAGGAGTTTAGCAGGATAATGTTTTTCTAAAGTCTATTGAAAAAGAAACGAATGAAGTTCCTGTCATTAAAAAGGACATACTGAATTATCTTTTGACTCAAAAGTAAATTTAATTGAGAAAAGGTCGATTTTCAAAGTTACTTATTTAAACACACTTCATTGTAAAAACAACATGGTATTTGATTTATAAAGATGAAATTTCTTGTATCTACAGACATCAGACTAATATTTCTGTGACATTATAAATGTTACAATTTTCTGTTTTGCTGTAACACAACAGATTTTTCTTACTACGTTATGCAATGTCTCAGACAAGCTTTAAAATTTAAAATGCTATTTTATTTTATATTCCTTTTAATATAAAAGACTGTCATAAGGTAAAGTATTCGGTTTGTTTGTCTGAACTAATGTGTTTTTAAAGGAGAGGACTACATGTACCATGAGCTATTGTAGCTCTCGGTCAAATTCCTTTCTGCTTAAATTGTAAATTATTAACATATATACATATATTACCTTGAATAAAAATATTTTTAAACCAACTAATGTGTTTCCATAAATCATAACAGTACATTTTAAAAATGTTGTTACGAAAATCGAAGAGACGGAGTGTGTGTGTTAAATTAACTTTATTCCGCAGAAGTTCTCATTCATATTCTAAGAGGATATACAATTCTATAGCATTAAATGCTATAAAAAGTCAACAGAAACCATGGCAAAGAATTAGAAAATAAAAACACTAAATAGTTGATTTATTAACTATAAGAAATTAACGTAAATCGCGTCATGTCAATTTTGATTTGTAAGTGGTAAAGAATATTATAAAAGTTTATTCAATGCATCGGACTAATTAATGTTTTAAGATTAAGTATTTACTGTCATTGATATATTTGAACTATTAAAGATATATTGTTTTTATATTATGCTAAAAGCTGTCCCGATCTGTTCTTCTTCTGTTTTCTCCTAGCTATCGTTCAGTTACATAAAACCTTTGCAAATTAAAGCAACATAAATCAAGCTCCACTGCACGGAATCATCTCTAATGCTGAAAATAATGTTTGTAAACAAAAAAGGGTACCGTATGCATGTTATTTCTGCAAACTAAATGCGACACTATGCAAATGTGATAGGAAAGTCGTGTGCTGATGGAAATATTAGATAGAACACTCCATATGGTATGATTTCTAATTTAATTGGTTTAAAGTGCATTTTAGGGTTGTTATTGCTGTTTTCAAAAGAGCATACAAATATCCGACTGCTTCTCATTTCAAAATACGACAAACAAGATCAACAATGTAAGGCGGCGTTGAATGAAGGCAACCTCCACACGACCCAGCAACAAGAACCAGTTGTCGCGAATGATCGCGATTATCTCTTTTTGTTATTATTTGAATAGGGATTAGGATTATAAATGTATTGGTTTTCATTTCATAGTGGTAAATTGTTAAAGGATTTGTATTTATGATCAATGATGTATAACGTTTATAATTATCTAGAAACTGCTAGAAATGATTGATGTATTTGTTCTGTTGAATTCTATAGTAGTTTAGAATATACTAGTAATTTCATCTAGTATAATCTTTGATGGTATATATTGTAAGTATTTTGTCAATGTTCATTCAATCATTGATTCATTCTAAAAGGTAAAAGTATTCTGAAAAGTATTATAAAAAAGTATTCTTAAAAGTGTGTTAAAAGTTGATGACTGTAAAGTGTAAAGTTGTTAAAGGTAAAAGAGGATAAAAAAATAAAAGTGAAACAAGACAAATGGATTGTTGTGCTTATTAAAAGGATTATAAAAGATAGTGTAAAAAGGATTATATTCCAGTGTGATGATTTTGAACCAGGATTTATAAAATACACAATTATTGCTCTCCCACAACATAAACTAAAAGAAACCTATAAAAGATCATCACACCAGTGGCACGGAGCCCAGGCGGACCCCAAACAAAAAACAGGACAGAGCACAAGAGCAGTGCTCACTAAAATGATAAATAATTTGTTACTGATCAGGAATTCAAAAGAAACAGATAAATGATTGACTAATAGGAAATAATTTGTAACTGATAAGGAATTTAAAGAAAACAAATAGATGATTGAATAATAGGTCCACAAAGGGCACAGGGGAATGGGACAGGCGACTCGTGGAAGGAGGGGGGGGGGGGCTTCTCTAAGTTGTAGCGACACAGTGTTTGATACAGAACAAACGTCAACCAGCAATATATTTTGCATAATATTTTAAGCACTAAACTTTATTTATGTATTCTTTAAAAACAATACTTAAAGTGGATAGGACTGCAAATGGGCACATTTTCCATTATTATTTCAAATATTGATAAAAAAATATCCCATCACATATCTCACTCGTGCCAACAACTGCAATGTATATGTTTTTCCGTGGTTTGTTATTATGTCTGATACTAAATCAGAGTAATTATTCATTTAATTACAATCCTTCCATTATAGACCAATTTCTATGAATATTTATAAATTAAGGCTAGAAATGTATCTCAGTGGCTTTGTTTGAAATACGCATTATATCGACAGAGTAACAATTTTGTTTAAATTGACGTTTTTTGTGGTGCCCTTGTGTGCTGCCTGCCGGTATGGCTGTTTTTTGTTGGGGTGTGTTTAATGAATGCCACCCTTCCTTGTTAATCTTTGTTTTCATATTAGTTGCATAAATATATATTAACGCAAGGAAATGGACTTTTGTATTTCGTCTGGCTTGCATTGTTTCAAGTTTCACGTGACCTTTATCTTATACGCTTATTTATATTTATACGTTAACTCAAAACAATAGTATTTGATATTAAAGGGAATGGTTTTCTCCTTTAGGGTACACGGATTATTTTAATTTGGAACCATAAGCCGCTTTTCGCGGAATTGGACAAACGCATTACATTGTAAGTTTCCAGAATAACCGCCGTGAAAAGACGTCTGCTGTTCTTTTCTAAATTTCAGAATTTCGCTATTTCATGTTTAAAGTTTGAATTTTGCTTACAGTTACAATCAAACCAAGCCTGCAACCTTTTTAAATTTACCGTTTTAGGCGTTCTTAAGGGATTTAGTTACACTCTACTCCATTATTCTTATTCTTACATAAGAAACCAAACAAATGTTACATATATAGAGTTAGTTAAATCATTCTGAATCTAAGTTTGTCTCTTAGGAAATGTTATCTACAGACGATACAAACAAATGAGACATAAAACGCATTACTGTTATAGTACCTGTTAATGTAATACATATAAATTGTCTAAAAAAAAACTGCAAATAAAAGATGTCTGAAAACATAGTAAATTCTTTCTTCGTTTATCGAAAAATATATAATTACAATTGATCACTTTTTTGGAACAACAGTCATGTTGCATGAAGCCCTTATCAAGAACAGAATGCGTGTTATTTCTCAACAAAATTATACATTGAACATATACAGAACATAGTTATCAATTTGTAGTACGAGTTAAAACAATTATTATTACAGATGTGTTGAAACAGCCCAAGTACATGTTTAAGACTTTAAAGGTGTACATCTATTATCATTTTAATTGACCCTCTCTTCTTTGTACTTAGGTCCTCCCTATATCACCTTTTAGTTGTGTTGAACATTGAACTTGAAGTATTCAGAATAAACACAGGCACCGTAAAGTAGTTTGTTTAGTACTATGGATTTAGAATATTTACATGCTTATCACATGAAGTAAATTATGTGGAATGTACCATAAATTTATGATAGCGAAAGGTAGCGAAATGTAGACATATCGGTACCAGTATTTTGACTTCCATACAAAAATATTAAATCACTAAAACTGTACTGATTGCAAATACGCAAAGAAGCAAATGATGGCTCAGCTTTATTGCCAATGAGTAACATTTTGAAAGCTGTTACATGACATAAAATAGCGTTCTTTAAAGAAATAATAAATTAATATTTTTTAGACTTGTAGGGGTCCACTGAGTTCGTAAAGCTTAACACATAAATCATGATTTTTTTACATTGATAAAGTGAAGCTATTACAATGGCGGGACAATATGTAATACAATATGATATGAGCCGCGTCACGACAAAACCAACATACATGTAATGGGTTTGCGACCAGTGCAGTCTGATCAGGATCCATGCTGTTCGCTATCAGTTTCTCTACTTGTAAAGGGGTTGTTAAGCGAACATCATGGATCCTAATCAGACTGCGCGGATGCGCAGGCTGGTCTGGATCCATGCTGGTCGCAAACCCATTATGTTGGTTTTGTTGTGACGCGGCTCATTTACATTTTCTAATTCAGCTCGTGATTCTTGAAAGCATCTGCTTTCAAATGATAACACAATCATGTGTGTATAAAATATTATCCTAAATCCAAACATTTCGTATAGAATTTATATATGGTAGAAAACTACTTTCAATAGTTTTTGTTTTACAAATGAAACCGATGAAAAGGCAATACCTTCCTGGTTATGTACAAATGGATATTACCTTAACTCAATATTAACATGCAAGTTATGTTAATAAATATGTGAAAATATATTAAATGTACATGCATGTATTTTCTATACTTTTCGATTGTTTTCGGTGAATCTTGCCATTCTAATTTTTATATTACTTTTATAGTAATATCAACTAACATGAAGTCGCCATTTTGTTCTATAAAAATCAAAAAAGGAAGTGAAACACTCCCATGTTAGAGTACATTTATAAATTATCTGACATTGAATCAAGCATATAAATGTAATTATAGTAAAACTTGTATATATATGTATGTCTAAAATAATATAAAATTGATTTAAAAAGACACAAACAGAAATGAGCCGCGTCATGACAAAACCAACATAATGGGTTTGCGACCAGCATTGATCCAGACCAGCCTGCGCATCCGCGCAGTCTGATCAGGATCCATGCTGTTCGCTTACAAACCCTATAACATGTAGAGAAACTGATAGCGATCAGCATGGATCCTGATCAGACTGCGCGGATGCGCAGGCTGGTCTGGATCCATGCTGGTCGCAAACCCATTGTGTTGGTTTTTTCGTGACGCGGCTCAAATAGATTAGAATAAACAACAAATATATGCTTTAGTTGCTAGCAAAATATGCACCCAAGCATAAAAAAGTAAAATTGAAAGTGGCTTGCGTATGAAACTCTGATTACATTTTAAGATAACTATTTCCCCCATGATTATGTTTACTCCCTAAGGAAATCAATTGCATGCCAAAACTGTTTGTTAATGCATCTACTGCACTTCAGGTTTGCATCTGTATTGCAATTAATTCACCTTGCAAATATTTTATTCATGCAAACTAACAACCTAACCAATGATGGAAAACAAATATCAAAACATTAAAGCAAAGGATGGCGCAATGCAATTAATGTAAATGCTAGTGAAATAATTGCTTTTAGAAAATGAAGCAGACGACAATGTTGTTGTTTAAATATATTAAACAGAAATCAATTTACTCTCGAAAAATCTGCCCACGAAAGTGCTCTCCGATCTGTTTAGATCTGATCTCGTTTTTCGTTTTAACATTGTCATGTACTTAAGTGCAGTACGTTTTATCACAAATAATTATAATTAGAATGTTCGGAGATAAAATAAATGACTGGTTCTCCAAATTATCATTATCTTTAAATTTTAATTTTTGACTTTAATTTCATGTCGTATAGTGTGTTCAGAGAAGAACTGATGGTTTCTGCAAGTACAATTCAAATGATAAAGGTGTTGAAATCATTATGCATAAATTTATTTTTACGAAATATCACGCGTAAAAAAGCCAAGACAAAATACATATCCATTATAAAAAATAAGAATTTGTTTTACCTATTTTTATTGATGTTTAAAATCCTTTAAAAAATAAACTTGCTTTTATTCTTGAAAATGGTGTAAAATGTTCAACAAAGTATAAAAGATATATTTCCTAATAGTTGGCGTGGCTAAACTGTCAGCTAGACAGTTTAAAAGTACCATAAAATCATGATTACTTTCATTGAGCGAACAAACCAGTCTTGTAAAAGGGATATAATTCAAACGCTTTGCAAATAAATAATTTTGGATGAATTAGCTCCCTTTTATAAATTTGTGCAACAGTCCTAAAATAATTCACTATTTCTGTGCCTGTGTCTCCAAGGATGTAACTTGTGGGGCATTGTAAGCAGGTCATATAATTTGGTCAAAGTGGATGAAATGCATAAAAGCCTCTTTTACTTAGAATCAACCAAATGTCACGCAACACGTGCGCGTCGTTGAGAGGCACAAGACATCGGCAGAATATCGAAGACCTTAGGACGGTGTACAAGAAAGAGAAACTTGTATCCGGTCGACCAGCTGCCTGTGTCCTGGCTTAAGCCGAGGATTTTTTCCCTGTAAAGTAGGCAGGGACAACGACACTTGTGAGTGAGACCCAACAATTAAAGGGTATAAAGCTATATGTTATGAAATATTTTTTATAGAATTTATCAACGGTAAAATGTTTTTGATTCCACGATGTTAAGGCCGGTTGTAACATAGAATGTCTGTCATTAAGCACACATAAATATAAAACAACGGATACGGTTTTTCGGTAAAACCTACGCTAAGAAACTGAACATGTTAATAATTAATAATATTTTAATGCTAAGTTTATTCCAATATATCAAGTAAACGTCCACCTATAAATTTAGTACTCATCATCATTAAATCGCTACACTTTAAAAAAATGTCCGTTTTAATCGTATAGACAGGCAAATAGTGTCACTTATTAAGTAGAACACTTAATGAAAGTTTGGAACGAAGTGCACATTTGTAAACTGAATGTAGTAGCCCCATTGTTGAAATCTAAGCGAGGACCAGGTCAACTAGGTGCATTCTGTGACCAGACTCACTTTTTCTGTTCATATATTAAATAACGTAATCTATAGATGAAATATGCTCCCTTAACCGTTCACAACTCCAATTCGTCATTTAATTTAGATTTCTATATCGTTGTCATGCGTGATTTATTTCTGTTTTCTGTCAAACGGCCATCGGTGAAACAAAACAAACGGGAATGTCCTTAAAATATTTTGTCTATAATACGTTGAAAGCTAAATCGGCGAAACGTGATAAACTTTGATTAGCATAGAGTTAAAACTATCCGTAATAGGCGTAATATATTCTTGGTCCGATGCGATTTTGATAAAGTTGCACACTCTTAAAAATAGTGCCGTTCGGTATTTTTAAAGATATTCACGATCGGCATTTTGAGTGTTAAAAATATCGGTAATTTTAGATGAAAACTATCTTTAAATACATTGTAGGTTGGAAAACAGGACAAATATATGGTTTATACTTGAGTCGTTTCATAGTTGGCTAAAAATACTACCTAATAGGATGATTGGTAACTATGTAACTCCACCCATTTATTGTAACAACCTTACACAGGGTAGCGTTCCGGTTTGTTAGGTGTCAAGTATTATGTTAACAAAACATTTTCTTAAAGATAATTACAAATACATGGACGAAATCAAAATAAAAACATTTGATTCAGAGAAAGTTAATATCAAACAAAAAATCGGCAACATTTTGATATAATTTATACTCATTTACAAATAACCTTGGTTTTTGTTAACAGCATCATCACAATTCGCCTTTATAAAAAGTGGTGATGCCTCAAAAGTATCAAAAACAACAAAATTACATTTATGTTGCAGACTTGGTTTTATTGAGTCTGTTCGTGAGGGATAATGGATAAGTAGGATATTGTACTTGTAAATCAGTCAATCCATCAGAAATGGTACAAACCTGTGCACGGGCTTTTTGTGATACCTGCCAAACTTCGAGCTCTCGTCGTTAATTTAGCACGTGCACGAGTATGTCTTAACTACAAAATTTGAATGGAAGGAAAAAACACACAACAGCCAGCCTCTGCCATTGTAAATCACCAATGCTTTTATTTGTAAGTTCCCTTAAATATAATAGAAACAATTAAATGTCTTTGACATTTAACTGAACCAAATTTAATCATATTTCCCTTTTTCGAAAACATGTTATTTAGAAGAAAATTACAAAGGCTTTCCATGTACGAGTATTTACAAATGTCGCGGTGATTCATCACAACTGCTGCACGAATTGTCCGTGCCCTGCATGAAACCTGATGTCCCATAAACGAACCGTATTAAACAAAAACACAGACAACGTGTGTTTTTAATGAGGAAGGTGAGCTCAACAAAAGGACGATCCGGGATTTAGATATCAAGTTGAGATAATAGGGCCTAAAGACCTACTTTGACTGTCATTTTCTTCTTGCTAGGGGGCTTTTACTGTGGTCGTTCATCCGAATTATATACAGAAACAATCCGCTTAATAAGCAATACTGTGCAGCTTAGTATTGCATTGAAATATTTGTATAAAATATCTCGTTTTTTTCCGGGTTTATTGACTGGATTATAAAACACTATTGGTTTAGCTGAAGTTTGCTTGTTTCGGTTTAAAATAAGTGCATGCCTTTTTGTTTACTTTTGCCGTCTTTTCGGTAAACGAGGTATACGTTTATGAATATTTTATGTAACTTGTGACAAACTATAAACGTTTTGTTCATGTTAAAGTTTTATTAAGACGTTTGATAGAATGACAACATGATGTTTCTTCAATGACGAGCAAAATTGGATATATGAATCAAGATTTATAAATACAGTGTACAAAGTAATGGATGGGCGCTTCACACAATTTCGCATATTGCTTTTAATTGGCTTCACAGGTGAGTGACATTGAATACAAACTAGAGAACATATCTTGAACATACATTTGTTTCGGATGGGTTGGTCCGCAAACGAGATGTTTAAAATGACTCGTGTACATAATTTAATATGTTGATCACAATGATAATTGTTATTACTTAATTATTTATCGTTATGTGGGTGACGAAAGCAAATTTGTATTTGTAGTTTGTAGTTTGTTTAAAAAGATATGTTCACAGGTAAGTGTGTAATAAAGCCATAAAAAACCTTTAATGAAAGCTGATATTCCTTTATCTAATAGTGATTGATAAATCAAAGATGACATGTTGTCTCAGAATGCCAACCACTTAACCCAGGGACAGTGGGTTCGAGTCCACTAGATGCAGTTACTATGGCTCAAGCACTGGTCATATTAGAATTATTTCACTAAGTTTGCAGATTTCGTCTAAAAATTAAAAACGATTAAAATAATCTGAAGTCGATACCTAGTTTAATGTGTATTTGGTTAAAGCTACTTTCTTACTCATTGCTGGAAATTTTAATTGAAAGGTTTTGAATTAAACATTAATACCTTCGGAATAACTGCTTTTCGTCCTGGTTCAATATCGAAAATAATAATAGTAGGCAAACAAGTTTTACTACACATTTAATTGTAAGCAATTTATTTCCGACCATTTATTATAATATTGACATTAATTATTTTATATTGTAAAGTATTTGAAGAGAAAAAAAACTATTGACCAATTCTCCGCTTAACAATTAAGGTAAACATATTCTTGCCATTTCGTTTCTTATTATATAGGGTGTCCTGAATGTCTGCCGATAATCTAATCAAACAAGAATTCATTTTACTAATGGATTTTTTAATTGATAAAAAAAATTCTTTAATAAAGTCACGAAATATATATTTTTAAATCTATCTTCTAAATATAAGAAAATCAGATGTCTTGATTTTACTTAACACCCAATACACACACACTGTGCGGTTTAATGGTGTAATTGATTTTTTAAGTGTATTATTCAATGATCTAGGCCCATTCAAATATTTTCAATTTTTATCAATAAATCGAAATCATCGACTGTAATATAATGTCACATATTATTGACGTTTCAAACCCCTGTGTCATTGCGCTTTAAGATCTAATTTAGCGATCGCGCCGATCCTTTGAAGCGAGACGAGGCTATTATCATCCGCGATTCAGCAGCCTTTTCGCTTCTTAATTCATTTGGGTTTTGAAAAGGAAAGGTTTTAGTCGTACAATGGAATATCTACTTTAACAGGTATTTGTTATGTTTAAATCTTTTATTATACAGTAATAGCAATCTAAAGACAAATTATACCAAACACCTGTTAAGTAAATAATTGTGAAACAAAACTAATAATCTATAAATTAATACTTTCCAGGTCTATATTATCCCAAGGCAAAATAATTAATTCAATAAGGGATCAAAAGATACCGGTACCGTTTTTTCTTGCTTGCAGGCTTGTAAAAAGATTGCTTCTGTATTTGCTAAGGAAGAGCAATTATATGTTTATTTGTGTGGTGTTTATTTTACATTTTAATATAAAGGATTAAAACTTCTATAAACAAGGTAACCCCTTAATATTTTCATCCATATATTTATTCTGTGAAAGTTAAATTCGTTAAATAATTTCAGTAGATATATTTTGTTACTTCATTTGTATTTTTTCGATTCAATATTCTGCATTGTTTTTAATACAATATAAAAGAACATTTGTGTTTTTATTCTACATGTATATGCTTTATTTGTTTAAATCATTATGAAAGTATGTAGGTCAGTTCAAAATGATATTCTCAGACACTGTGTATGCTTTATTTTTTACGTTCCATAATAACCTGCTTACTTTACTGTCCTGCAAGCTGTATATTATATAGAAAATCCCACAAGAAGCTCTGGAAATCAAAATCTAAACGTTCCTTCACCAGTTATCTATGCATTAGATGCAATACTTGAAAAAGTTACATCAAATTGTAAAGTTTTATATACAGATAAAGAAATAGTTCTTCCGTGAATTGTTTTATCGTTCATCAACATCGGGAAGTTTTATTGTCCATCAAACGCGGGAAGTCGGGTCAGTTTTCCCAGGTCTAAAGCGTCATATTTGTTTTTGTAAGAATGATTTGAGGTCATAACCCCGATGCACGAAAGTTGCGACAAATTGTGATCTCAGTTTTATCAAACAATATCTACTAGTACAATGTTTTGACTCGAGGTCGCGAATCATATCTGATATTTCGAATGTGTTGTTTTTGGGGGCTGTTATCTGGCTCAAGTTTTATGATGTCGTGTCGATTAAAATACTTTCAAATGTATAATTTGATATTGAGCCTATGCTTTATTGAATATAAAGTTTTTAAGAAGCAGTGATTTGTAAAATTTAATGAAATTGCGCATTCCTTTAAATCGCTTAATTGTCCTTGCGGTTATGAATCTAATTCTCCATAAAATTGTATTTTCTTTCCGCCTCCTGATTCGCAAATGAACCATATAAATTTGGCAATATACTCGACATGATGTAAAACATATAACGTGAAAAAAAACTCAAAACGGGTTTAACCGTGATAAACAAATATAAATAGAACCACAAAAATTTCGTAGCTTCTGGTATATATGGTGAAATGATGTGACAAAACACATTTAGGGTGTAGCAATGTTGTGTTTTTTTACCAACGATTTATAATGTATTAATCATTATCTTAAAGGCCATACTGTGGCATTTGCGTTCAAATCCATGTTACAAATATATAGATACCCTCTTAAACATTTTATGTGTGCATGTTTGTCCGTCAGTATATGGTAAACTACAGATTGCTATAATCACACATACGAGCGAGTTTCTTCGTTTATCATTACATAAATTATTATGTATGTTTTAAGGATATAGAATCCTAATTTCATTTTATTCTTTCAATACATGCGATAATTCAGCTATAATAGTCTGAATTTCTTACACATGACATGATTATATTGCGGGATGGTGTGGCTGGGACTAACAGGCAGGCACCTTAGCTAATTAACAATGAAACCTAGCAGAAAATCCCTAAAATGTTATATGGTTAGATTAGATAATCATTCTGACGTGTCTGATGTGCTCCCTTTAACAATTTTATCGAATCATCATGTCGCAATGTTCACGTTGAAAAATGATTCTGTAAATTTATCAATATCTACATGAAGTGTTATTCCAGTCCTAATCCATTCCCTCATATACACGCCTTTTAACGCACCCCCCCCCCCTTTTCTGAAGCCTCAAATGGTGAAAAAATGCCTTTTTTAGTCTGCCAACACTTGTTTTTGTTTGAGAAAGGTGATCACTTTTTTTCGACGCCGCCCGTTATCAAAAAGATACATCAAAGTGGTGCTGGAGAGGGATGTGCCCCCTTCTGATAAAGGGTAAGAGGTGGGCACCATTCCCCTCATCGCAAGAGAAATTAAGGACTTGTGAGAGGCCGACCATAAGGTAATGTGTAACCAACACTGAAAAGCCTTTGACTCTATCTCAATCCATTGAGAAGTTGCAACACTTTGAAATCTGTTTTGATGGGAAAAGTCAATGCAAAATAGTGATTTTGGCAATTTTGAGATGGCCCCTCGTTGCCATGGTAACAGGAAGTTTAAGACTGAGCATGCTGTTACAAGGACAATGGTCCAGTCAACATGTTGGCCAAGTTTGATCAGTATTGAGACATTTTTTTACAGTTTCATAGCAATTTGAACTTGTAACGTGAGACTTTTCAATGAAAACAGACATTTTTCACGAAATGCTTACGCGGTAACAATGAAGAGTTTTCTGCTGCGTATTTCCATCTATTTATGGTACTAGCAGGTCTGTATAATATTCATCCGCGTTCAAATGTAATGTCAATGTGTCATAACATGTAACTTATTGTTATAATTCAGAAATATCCCAAATGCATGAAATGGATTTAGTTGCAGTTGTACAAAGATTGACAAGAAAACACTGAACAGAAACTTGTAAAATACAAGACGCTTTAATTTCTTTGGCAACTTAATATAATTTCAAGATTATAATATACAATATATCCCTTAAATATAAAGAAAGACTGAAGCAATTTTTACTTGCTGCAACCTAAATCATAAATGTAAGATTAATGCACATTGGTTAAATCTGCAGGAAATGTTAAACAAAACTATAAAACTAAATAACAACTTAGCTCAGATCGAGGGAAAATGTTAAAGATATATAATTTATGTTGTGTGAAAATAAATAACAGTATAATGTTCACAATTGAATGGTCTGTAAACAAATACTATCTCATCCAAATCTTGTTATTTGATAGACTGCACAATAAATACTTCCAGAAAGATTCATGAAAATATCAAGATTGGTTTTCCTTTCCCTTTTGGTTGATTTACTTACAATTATCGCCCATTAATTCTGGAATTTGAATCATATTTTATGTTAATATCTTATATATGTAAATGCAATGCTACAGGATATAAGAATATGTGTTATATTGTTTCCTTATACGGTTATACCAGAAATGGTCGTATGAGAATACAATAACATGATATGAATTTATCAGTAATGGTCGTATGATAATACAATTACATGATATGACTTTATCAGTAATGGTCATTTGATGATAAAATCACATGTTTTGACTTTCAGTAATGGTCGTATGAGGATACAACAACATGATATGACTTTCAGTAATGGTCGTATGAGGATACAATATCATGATATGACTTTCAGTAATGGTCGTATGAGGATACAATAACATGATATGACTTTCAGTAATGGTCGTATGAGGATACAAGAACATGATATGACTTTATCAGTAATTAATGGTCATTTGATGATAAAATTATAGGATGTGACTATATCAATAACGGTCGCATGATGGTAAAATAACATGATATGACTTTATCAGTAACGGTCGTATGATGATAAAGTCACATGATTTGACTGTATCAGTAGTGTTCGTACGATAATAAATCAACATAATGTGTCTTTATTAGTAATAGTCGTATGATGAAAAAATAACATGATTTGAGTATATTAGTATAATGATAATATGGCATGTTGTGACTATATTTGTAACTGTCATCAGTAATGGTCGTATAATGATATAATAGTATGTTGTGACTATATAAGTAATGGTGGTATGATGATAAAATAACATGTTTTTACAATATCAGAAATGGTCGTATGGTGATAAAACAACATAATGTGACTAAATTAGTAATGGTCGTATAATGATCTAAAAATATGTTGTGACTATATTAGTAATGGTGGAATGATGATAAAACAACATTATGTGACTATATAAGTAAATGTGGTATAATGATATAATAGCATGTTCTGACTATATCAGTAATGGTCGTATGGTGATAAAACAACATGTTGTGACTATATCACTAATGGTCTTATGGTGATAAACACAACATGATGTGACTATATTAGTAATGTTGGTATGACGATAAAATATATTAGTCATGGCCGTATGATGACACTGTAAGGTTATAATACATTGTGGAATATAATACTGAATAATATAGGACGAGTACCTATATTGTACGAGGTGCTAGCCGAGTCCAATGCACGAGTCCAATAGAATCAGAAATGTGCTTGACAACGTAAAATGACCTCTTCTTTTAACTCCACCTTTTTTGGTCACTTTGACACACCTTTGATTTGACACTTCAATTTCAAGAAGTACTTGATAAGGCCTTTGGGCTCTGAAAATGAAAACGATGCCAGTTATAGAGTTGTATGCCGTTGATACAGATTTTGATATCAAATTAATGCTTTCATTACAAGATGGCAGTAGGACCGTTATGGTCAGGATCAACTTGGGTCTAAGTTTGCCGAATTTATACAGGGGCATTTATGTAACCTAATAACAATCATATTGCTTTCGTTGGAGACGCTATTTACCATTTTGTGTGAGTTGTGTCCGTGGTGAAAGTTTTTTTTTTCATTGACACCATGTTTATTTAGAGCAGAACAATGATCATTGTTCAACATTTCCTTTCTCCTCTCTTTAAAGATGTAATCTTTATATTTTATGGGTAATATCTTAACGAAAGGCCAATATCAGTAGGTTTTTCAACAATGTTAGACCACATTTATTATTGATATATGTCGTTCTTACAATACGGCTGTAACATTAAACGTCCTACAAAATGATATATTTATACCTAGTTATTACATCGCTACTTTAGTAACCATTAAAAAGTGTTTATTTTAATAGGTATCTAGGCGTAACATCGCCATAACAACACGGGCTTTATTAAGGTCTAGTGCATTTCATTTCAAGTGATGTAAATTTAGGTTAACAAAAGACTGCTTTAGTAAGCTATGGGATGAAGTGATACAAGATGATTGATGTGAAAGAAGAGCCTGTGGAGCAACATACAGGATGTAACAAAAGGGGGGAAAATGGCCAGACTGGATTAATACATAACATAAGGTTTAGATGTATATTTACACAACAGGTGGTGAAATGACGAATCATGGGGATAATAACGTACATGTGTATCAAACACATTTTGATAAAAAATAGAAACGGCGTGATTATCAAAATGTACCTAAATTTATAGTTTATATATATATATTCATATTTTCTTCCATGACAATTAGAAAATATTTATATTAAAGATATATTATGCTCAAAATTGATATTTGAAAATTACAGTCCCCCCAGTACACGTAGAGAAGCTACAGATGTACATGTTACGTTTGAAACGTCAACAACATGCAAACAAAGCGTCGTTACAAAAATAATAGAACAAAAATACAACTGGCACCTTTTTTTAAAGAAGTAATAAGAACAAGTAATAATGAATGCAGCATTCTGAACATAGTTTTGCATTCTCTTATAATTGTAAGAATTTCATCAATGAATGTTGGTGTCAAGAAAGTAATTATGTTACTCTCATCAATGTAGCATACTTGAGGATATATACTTCACAACTTATAACTCATACAAGCTATATTGCTATTAGCAAACATAATAGATATCGTCAATACCAAACCCCGGACAACCTACCAATGAACATCAATTCGTTGACGAACATCCAACAATGCAGAGATAGACCAAAGAGATGCCGTTTAAATTACACAAATACAACGCAATTAGATTCTTAATAGGTCCTGAAGATGCCGCAAGCGAAAATTGCAAAAAGGTGCTAAAGACATTATTTCTTAAAATTAAAATATTGTACAGAAATGAAATAAACATAACATAAAACGTAATCTCTTAATATACAGTCTCCTCCATTGGAATCTAAGAACGTTCAGATCCGCTTAATACACCTTGCAACACTTAACCAAGTATAGGCTTATTCTAATATAAATGACTTAAAGAATTCTATCATTATCACTATAAAATGACACATTAGCAAAATAAGTCGGATCGTTTCACGTATGTGGTGGAGATACATTTCACGAACATAATATGATTTTCACATTTCTTAATCCTAGATAAAACAACCCCTATAATAATACTGGACGTTTAAAAGCTGTTCAAAATATACGAACCATAAGAAAAATAGCCATGTGACTAATAGTCTATTAAAAATACACAATTTAATTGTGACAACAAAATAGGGATACTTCAAATGGAGACAATGCCTTTAATCACCATGCAAGTAAGAAAAATACGTGGCTTACGCTGCATCTGCCTCTTACTGTGAGATATGTAGCTTATACTAATGTAGCGTATTCGAGTTGTGAATATGAAGCAGTTTAAGTCTCTATGATTGAAATAATCTAACTCCTGTGGATATAATATTATAAACCTCCTGGGAATATCTAGAGAATTGAGAGTGCAAGTATAGAGGGAACGCATTAGAGTTCAGAAGTACCTTAACTGACATGGGACGCACCATTATAACAAAGCCATTAATCACATAATGTATATTTTATAAATATAAGCTGGTGATATTTAACACCCACGTATTAACTATAATTTTTGTAGACTCCATACCTTTTAGATGTCCTACCAAAAGAAATAGCAAGGTTTTTGTAATTGTGATTTAGAGGGCTTACAATATTTACATACCTTTAAATATATCCCTCTGTTATTATATTAATTGTAATCCACTATTAAAAAGATCACGAAAGACAATGTTACTATTTTTTGTATTAAATCTGTAATAAACATTAATGCTAAAAAGCTAAGGTAGATTGATCATAATGTTGTAGATTTTGTATGGTCCGTAAAATAGGAGAATAAAAATCACAATACCTTTAATAAAAAGTAATAATTATTTGTTAAGCATAAAAACCTCTTAAATCTAATATGTTGCCATTAATGTTCAAATAGTATGGAAAGTAGACTTAATTTGTGCAAAGTTCATACTAATTTAAATTAGATATATGTAGCTAGATGTGTCACCCTGTAACGTTTATGTGTTCTGCTTTATACTAATATTTAACTTATAGAGTCAAACATATATTACCAATGCAGACAGCTAAATTTTATCTATTACTTCAATTACGTTTAAATATTATTTACAATCCTGGAACGTTCCGATTAAGATGAATGTTGGTAATTTATAATATACAATTTTTGTTTTGTTTTCCTTCTTTAGTGTAGCCATAGTTCATCACGCAAGCAAATCTGCGTAAAGAAGTAGACAACATCCTATACATTTTCAAACTAATGTTCTCTGTTATATAGCTTAGATAACTTGTTGAGTTTCTATAGTATGATTTCACGTGGATCAATTTGGTGAGTACTGTAAGAGCGCCCCTCAACCTAGTCAGCGGACCAGATTCTATTGCCTGCCTACTAGAGCACTAATACTATTCCGTTGATGTGGTCGTCAATCTGATATATGGTATTCTGTACATTTTGTAGCTGTTTTGTAGCTCAGTGTAAAGCATCTTTTTCTTTCTTATCTGTTACTATCATTAAATGCGTTACACCAAAGCGGCGTTTTTACCATTAGTTAATTAAGTTAGCATTGCCTATTTCAAATATAATTGCTTTCAAAATATGTTAACCAATTGGAAGTCTAAATATGACGGCATTCTACAGTTGACAGTAAGCTATTCCGTCCATCTGTTATTAAAAGTGTCAAAACCGGTTTTATTTTATTTTATTAATAAACAAAATCCATCAATTAAAATTGTTACAGTAAAGTATAGGTTTATGATTAATAGTATCAAATTCCTTTCCCAATCTGCAAACTTTTTGCACTTTTGTCTTATATCATTATATATTGGTAGGCAAAGGTTTATGTTTTTGTTTTACAAATATATACATATTTCCCTTTTTATCAAGATTAACTTGCTATTCAGTGCGTGTATATAGATACGTGAAATATTTGACATTTTGCGGATCAAAACTCTCATTTATAAACAGATTATAGTGAGATGAGTTCGTGTCTAGCACGAGATTTACACGATGTTACCATTCTAGATCTTGTATATTAATACATGTATATATTTTGCCCTACTTTTTTACTCAATTATTCAGTACATACTTCATTAGTCCACGGATTCATAAATAACTCTTTTTCCTAAAGTTTCCAAAGAAGCAAAGGGGAATATTTTTTTCTGGTCAGAACTTTCTTTAGCTCGGCTTTTGAGTTATCTGCTCTTGAATATGGCTTAAAAAGAGCAAAAAGTCACTTTCAGTGGCGGATTTTTCAAACAATAGGACTGTGACCACAAATTTATTAATTGTTCTCTTTAATCGTGTTAAGTGTAAGAAAATTATAGGCACAATAAGAATCGTCTTGTTGTTGTTGTTGTTGTTAAGCTTATTATTATAGAACATATCTAGGCCTTTAAAATTTCCAGAAATTGATTTTTTTGCGATACTTAAGATTTTATTTCGATAATTAATCATTTGTCATTGTTTTAAATTCATGATCAAACTATTTCTAAACATATGTTTACCCCTTTTCAAGAATAAAAAATCTCATTTCCGAAGTAAAATGTGCTTCTAACGTATATACATTAATTTTATTCTATTTGAAAACGTATGTATCAGCATTTTCCTGTAAGATTGAAAATATTTCAATTAGTTTTTTATTTAGTTCTTACAAAAATGTGGTCAAGGTGGATTCAATATTTTTATTAAGTGTCGATTATTATATTTATCACTTTTATCTAATAACATTTACTAAAAATGTCATTGCCTTCATTAACGCCATTAGAATTACTATGCCATTGGATAGAAAAGCGTCTCTTCCTTATGAAAAAAGTTGAGTGTATCAAAATGTACATGGATGCTTTAATGAGATCTCTTTATGTTCAAGCTTATAACGTAGGTTCATCTATGTATTTTTTGAGATAATATTACATTGTTGATTTGTTAATTATTCAATTAATTGGCGTGCTCTTCTTGTAGTCTCTCCTCTCATCGTATGTATGTAGAACAACCTGCAGTAACAATAACAATATTTTGGATAGGGTATAATCATGCCTTTTACGTGTCTTTATCGCCCTCCTCTCTCGAATTACTCAAACCTAAGTTGATTGGTAAATCTCCGCCCTACCCCCCTACCGATACTAGTCTGTTAAAACCTTTACTAAATTAGATGGACCCTTATAGTCATTTTTCGCGCGCGCTCTTGTGCACTCATCTCAATCTAACTTCTGGTTGTACTATTTTTATATCAAAACATAATTTAGACGATTAGAATATATTTACCTTAACATACTCGTGCTATGTTAATATTTAATAGATATTTATGAGTTAAGGACTGGCAAGACTGATATACCATTGGAAAGTGTATTTATTCATATCTGGTACCTCCTGAATTATATACACATCTCGACTTTTTCTAATTCTGAAAGTGCTTTAGATCTACCAATTATATAGAAAAAAGATGTTAATAAATAATTATGAATATTCATATAGAGCGTTCTTTTAGAGAATTGACATAAATAGTTATCTTGGACATTATATTACAGTCAGCTGTATATTGCTAGCCTGTTATATTTTAATTCTTTATCATTTATGACTTTGAAAGCATGATGTTCTTGATTGCGTCAACACTGACTACTCTTAGTTGTGAGTTTTAGATTAGTGGCAAATATACATCATGTAGAAGGTTTTTGATGACTCAAGCATTTTTGGTCTCAACGCATGCTCTCCTCTAGAATCTCATGCATCATATAATAAAAATAAATTTAATTAATGTTTACCTTGATTAAATGGATGCCATAACTCTCTAGTGATCCTAATAAACCAAACCGAAGGCAGTGATCGAGACATTATTCAAATATACACTTACAACCCACACGTAATTACCCAATAGCCAAAAAAGTTTGTGTAGCTTTATTCTATATGCACGAGTTAAGTCAAGATGGCCGCACTATTGTGAGATAACTGTTACATAAACTTACAACATTTAATGTATTTAGTATAAGCTATATTTAACATCCATATGTGAGTTTGTTCTCAAGATATCACAAATATACTTCTCATAATATAACGATTTTTTGTATGTGTGGAGAACCAACATAGTATGTGCAGTTTTGTTGAAGTGAACCAAAGATTGAGATCTCGTACAATTTATTTAACGAATAACAATTGTTACAACAAGACCACGGTATATAATGAGATAGCCGAACAATAGCAAATATCGATAACTCGTAAATATAAAACCCCACAACAAACTAAATTACAACCGTTACTCTGGCCGCTCCATATAAACAATAGTAACAATGAACGCTCCCGAGTAAGACTAGTGTACCTTGAGATATATAATTTAAGAAGAAATAATCGCACAAAAACATGTAATCTATAATTAAATCTGAATCTGATACATTTCCTAAACTCTTAGTATATTTTTCTCATGTTTGATTTTATTGAAATATTTTGGCTCATCTGGAGGCATGCAGCTTTAAAATTAAAACAACCTGTAAACGGCACTTGACATCGGCATACCATGTTATATTGTGATATGTTATACGTTTTTGAGATATTTCCCGAACCTACTCGTTTATTAGTCGGGTCTCTTTAAAAAAAAAAGAAATACTTAGTAAATAAGATTGGGCGCTGTGGTATAGTGGTAACAATGTCTTACTTCAAATCTAGGGGTCACGAATTCCTTCTTCCATTATCCTAACTAAATTATCTTACAAGTCCCTTTTTGCTGCGACTTAAAAAAGAGGTTCCTTAAAATGGTACTTTACACCCAGTTGTTTCCCCTGAAATTTCTGTATGCACTGGATCCAAAAAAATAAATACAACAAATGTATATAAACAAAAACAAACGTATTTATTTATTTATTTATTTAAGTCATATCTATATACATTGTACAATATAATACAACATTAAACATATCATAAGAACTTGTATATAGCCATTCTATACAGAATTCAGGAGACTACAAATGTATAAAGCACATAAATATACATGTATATAGCATTATATAATAATGACTATTTACATGATAAAACTAAGAAACAAATGCTCTATGTTAGAATAGTTAAGAATAAAACAGTACGACTTTGTAGTTAAAAAAGGAGCACTTATGTCATTAAAAACTAATATGTAGCGAGTAGACAACAAGGGATTCCGTTTTGAATGAAAATAAACATAATGATATTATATAAGGTAAATGTTTTCCCTGGTTCTAAACGTCTTGATCACAAGTAGAATACTATAACATAATCTTGATATCTTTATAAATCTGTCGAAGTGTTTTTGTGTTTTGTTTTTTTGTTGTTGTTGTTTTTTTAACTACTGTTTTATGCTGATAATGACTTTTCTGTATATAGTGCTTCAAACTATAGATATTCGACTATTTATAAGAACATTATCGTTACAGATTTTATCTTATAAATGAATAAATTCCCATATTTATATGAAACCAGTATATCAAGTGTGTTTTTGCGTCAAAGCCCAATTCCAACTACCTAAATACTTAAGTTATAAGTAAACTTACTAATACTTAGTATAATTTAAACTTTACTAAAATAGGTGAATAAAGGCTTAACAATAAACTAAATCTATTATCACTTAGAAAGACCACGGTTGACAATAACCGCGAATGACGCGAGAAATAAATAATATGTTCCAATGTCGTTGTAGCGGGCACTAGGTTAACTGATTATAGATAAACCTTGTATATCACCAACTTGATCAATTAACAAATGTTGAAGTTGTTCTACTTTTTCCAGGCAGGCAAATTTTAATCCAAAGAAAGAAGAAAAAAAACAACATTATTTAAAACGTGTCTTATTTTTGGCGGGGTGGGGGGGAGGGCGGTTAATTTTTTAATTATTATTTCCAATTTCCCGATATTTTCTTTTCAAAGAATTTGATATTAAGCTATATCCATCCATCTATTATAAATAAAACCCAAATTCTGCTTACATTTTGTTTTATGATTATAATGAATTGCCCAGAAGTCCGTTGAATTGAATTTCCAACGGTTACCAAAATGCAAAAATAAAATGATACCAATTAATACATGTAATTACTTCATTGAAGTGCAGGATGGAACATATAATTGGTGTCAAAGGTTATTACTTTCGCATTGGTTACAACCGGCTTATGTATTAATTTGGCCAAACAGCCTTATTTTTCTTGTATCTAGATAAATTTACAAAAGGCGATTAAGATGACAACATTTTGTTTTTGATGTCGCCAGTATGTTCACGCTTGTGCAAAATTCAAGTGTTTAAATGTCACTAGCGTTTGCAACGCTTTAATGATACATTTGAAGTTAATTTATAAGTTGTATTCTAATAGCAGAAAATCCAAAGAAAGTCTTAGAATCTACGGCCTGCCACACATTTTTCTTAAAGAATTATTAATCCTTTAATTCTTTAAGAAAAATGTGATATATGATATGTAGAAAAACGGTAGGATATTTCACATATAATTGTTGTAAATCTGTTAAAAAACGTAAAAACACATATTATATTCTCATGAACACCCAGGAATCAAATTCCTATCCTGACAGTTGAAATTGTTGCCTTTAAACAATTTTTAAAATGGTTGTTTGTTGTTGTAGTAAAAGCATATAAGGAGAAACCAAACCAATGTCACATTATTAATCGATCTTTTATCATATCGATCTGGTCATCAAAATGAATCATTTCAATTCAGATTACCAATTAACAATGGACATTGATTTCAATGTTTCAAATTACATATTGGTCAATTACAGTTCTGAATTTCATGTCATTTTATTCATGCGAAGTTAATCACATGCAGACGTCAGAAAAACGCAGCAGAAATAGAAGGAAAGAAAAACTTAACAGAGATTAAAGAAAGTGTTTGGAAGAACATTACAGTGAATATAGTGCACAACAAAATGGACGGCATGCGTTGTTCTTAACAGTCAACGTGATAGGCCACAACGTTTTGCAGGTAAGTGCCTAATAACAATATGCTTGTGAACGCATATAAAAATTATATGGTCTTTTTTATTTTTTGTTAATATTTTAAACTAAATATGAAAAGCTATAAAAAGTATGTTTTGATACGGAAAAGTCTTACATTTCTAGAGATGTAAATATCCGGACGCCATTTACAGCACCGTCATATTCCTTTAGTTAAAATGCTCACGTTATCTTTTTAGAATGGCGCTCACATCCAATCTTCGACAAGTCCTGCCAGTGGCTGACGACCCAGCCACCTTCTTCGTGAGTCCAGGTATTTTGTTCAAGTCAAGCCGAAACTTGCTAGGTCGATCTCACCGACTACGAAACTTCGCCAAGGCGCCAAATTTTACGAGCGTGGAAGGTCAAAGCCAAAAGATTTTTATCAAAATCGAGCGGGAAAAACAACACACTTGTTTATCACGGTAACATTTAAAAAGAAAGAATATTGTTGCATTATTAATAATGTGCTTTAAAAATCAATGTTTTGTATCTAGTTAAAACTCCAAATTGGGCAAATTTTACGCTGACCTGATACAAATGTCCTAGTTGAAGACAGGGCATAGGTTAAATATTTGTCTTGTATCATAGTTCTAAACACTCGGCAATTTGATTTATACTCAGGGGCTACGCCCCCTTCGTACAAATCAGATATCCTGTGTTTTCGATGCTCTTTCTATAACTTAGCTACTAGCCTCGTCAGACTGCTAGAGGTTTAACTGTAATTTGAGTTCCATATATCCTTAAACTGTTGAATTAAAATTGCCAGATTCAATATAGGTACCTCATTTACACAGATTTAGCAGGTTATGTAAAAGTAAGGCATGTCGACTGAAAATGTCTGAAATACTGCAAAAGTGTTTTTTATGTTTTTAAAAAACGTTTATAATTCTGCCTTAGCCGGTGCTAGGGGGGCGGGACAGTAGCCATGCAGTTACCAATGCACATACAGGACAGGGTCAATCAGACCTGTCTACAACATTTTCAAATTTTACATTTGTTTTTTGTCGTTTTTAGGGGAATCCGTACTTTTTTCAATATATATAATTTATAATTAGATATACAGTTTTAATAAAAAACAAAGCGGTTTTTTTTAACGTTCGACGTTTTGTCTTCTTCAGAAAAAATGACCAAATTCATATTTTTTTCCTTCTTGTAATACATCTTTTTAAATATGCTTCACGAATACAAAGGAGGACCTGATGGCTTGTGATAAATCATCATTTTATTTTTCAACTATATTTTTGAATGATTCAATTTTCAAATGTATGAAATAAATAATTGATAACTTTCACACAATGTAAATGATTCATTGTTCTATTTCTTATTCAAAACCACCCGACTGAATTTAATTATAAATTCTACATACGGTAATTATTCTTACTTTTTCGAAATAATTTATTATAGTTCTGTATCAATACACTTTAACAAATATCCCGGGGAAAGGGAAAATATTTTTTTTGTTTATTTGTAGAATAGCTATGTCTACGAATATCATTATATTAATTGGTATTACCAATTATAATTGTTAATTCAAGTGTACCATGTGGCTAAAAGTTGTGTACTATTACATAGGTAACAGTATTTTTTCACAGAAAAATCTGAAATATATAAACCTATAGAAATAGTGTTCAAATGAAGTATTTGTTTGGGGTAATGAAATAAATAACACATAGGTTTGTGAGTAGCATCAAAAATAGTATCCGTAACATTCGGCCAACGCCTCAGGTAACAGTATTTTTCTGAAAGTACTGTTACTCACAAACCTATGTGTTATTTTTTATAACATTGGAGGTTTTGGCTCAGGTTAAATCTAAACTACAAGATTGTGTTCAAAGTAGAGTTGGGATTAAATCTTCAAGGAGGTTAACTATCTTAATGATTCCCCCCTTCCCCCACTTTCGAGAAATTTGAGATTTATTGTGCAATAACCCTTTTTGCATTTAACAGGTATCAAGACATTTGTCAAAGCCATAAAAACATACCATACTCAATTAAGCGGATATCAAATTAATTTGTTGAGTAACACATGATTAATGATTCGTTTCCAATAATCAAGATTGAGTTTCAAAAACAATCAATTTTTGTTTCATGGAAATTGACATTTTCTATTAATGATATGTCATACGCTGCTTTAATATTTCAAGCATACAAGTTTCTACTTTTTACATCTGACTTTTTGTATTTTCTAATTTACTTCACTGCATAAATTCTCTTCTCAAACCTGACCTTTACATATTTTTTTTTCCCCAAAAAAGTTTAACAATTACATGACTCTTATTATGGTCTATTAAATTTCAAAATTAAATTAGTTATTTTGTTATAAAAGTGTACCATCTTTATCATGTTGAATCTAATAAATGCAATTTTATATATAGCCAGTGTATAAAACGTTTCTTGTTCTTTTTTTTCTGTTTTTCTGGGGTTTTTTTGTCGCATTAGAGATACAATATAATCACAAAATGACACCATTGTATATTAAAATTCTTAAAAATTCAAACATTACGACCACGTAACTGCAAAAAATTATCTGATTAATTTGACATAAAAAGCATTTATTTTGAAACGTTTTATGCTGTTGATTATAGAACGCTTGTTGCTTTTGATAATTACCCGTGAAATGGCCTGCTTTCTATGTGCTCCTGCATAATGAATTATCTTTTAATGTCTTTCACGTTCTTTTTATTTCTTTCAGAGATCCAAATCAGCACCTAATTTGAACCGTAAGGAATATGTTCCTTCCTACCCACCTTCCCTATCCAAATCGTCAGTTAGTATTCTACACAAAATCGCATTATCTTGCCATAAAACAACCATTTTCTAAGAAGTATCTGTTGCCACCAGTACGTACCTTCTACGCCGAGCGTCCCGCCGCCAAACGTGTTGTTGTCCCTGCTCCCGCACCCCGTCAGGTAGTTGTCCCACCCCCGAGGCAAGAGGTGGTCAAACCAAATGTTTACCATGTCCAGTACAAAGCTTCTCCAAACCAGATAGTTCACAGGACTAAGTTGACAGAAAATATAGGTATGTAATATGACATGTTAGTATATTTTCAACATATTCATATTAGTTGTTTTCAAGGGTCTCCCGGTGCTTATGGTAATAACAACAGATGGACATCATCAGTATAGTGTTTGTTTATACAAAAAATTCAACCCTGATTACAATACTTGGTACTTCTGTTTTTAAGCTCTGTACTATATCCATATGGAGACCAACAATTCAGAAAGCTTATTGCATGTTGGGTGATTTTATTTTTGTATGCATCCCTGAACGTCTACACGCTAGCGGAAATAATTATTTATCACTTGAGCAAAACCAGTCTATGTAGTTAAACAATTCTGTATGCTGAAAATTTGTATTTTTGACATTTATTTAATCATCTAATATCTAAAATTTCAAATCAGCAGAAAATCACGTGAAAACCTTGTAATACAGATAACGCTCCATTGAAACCTTTTGAGGGTCAGTCTTAAAAGTTAGTTACTTATGTTTCTAGAGTCTGGTCTGCCGGCACATCCGGACAAAACATGCACAATGGATGCTGGGTTTTATTATGATTATAGTATAAAATCTCTTCATATTAACTATGAGCATTTACGAATTCAGCTGGATAAGTCTAAAATACAAATTTAGCATATGAAAATCTAGAATGGTAGGTGTATATAAAGAGACATGAATAAACCGACGATTATTTTAATGCGCAATAACCTCGAAACATCTAGTTTAAACTAGAATTTCAAAACTTGTTTGAAGGCGTAATATGTGTAAAAATAAGAAAGAGATTAGTGTATCCATTTATTCATAAGCAAGCAAAAATAATTAATGTTTCTACTTTAATGCTTTTATGATCACAGTAAAAGCAAAGTTATAATATTTTGAATTTACAATGATTTCACGGTATTGCGCGTACAAAATCAAATGCGATTTTAACTTTATTAAACTATGTTTTATTTACAATTTAATAAACAACAATGTACATATATTATGTTTGTGTATCAACATATTGTTGTTTTCTTCCCCGTGTATCTAAGAGAGTGTAGATCAAAAATGATTAAAAAACTTGTTGACATAATACATGCAGTACGAGAAAGTTGTGGTCATTCTTAGAAATGAACATTTAAATGTTCTTAAAACGCTGCAAAAGCAATTAACATTTTTTATTTATATGAAAAAGAAGATACTGTGGTCTAGTTAATAAATTAAATAGTTTATAGCAATTATTAGAGAGGTACTTATTGTTCTGTATTTATTTAAAATTACTGTTTTAAGTGTACTTGAAACTTGTGATTGGATCATGAAATCAATTCTATGGCCATTCACACTGTACCTCTGCTCTGGCATTGTACAGAAGTAATCTTTCCTTGAAAAGTGAAGGCAATCTAGTACTGGTAAACTGCTTGACAGCCTGCCCAGGAACGATGAGGTGACCTGAACTGTCCTCTGGTATATATTCAATGTGGCTTTCTGCCGTGATCCGGAGTGAAAACACCAAACACCACCACTTGACCCCGTATTTCTCTTTTCGTATTAAGAGATACCAGGTATTTCATAGAAAAATTGCAAAGTTGACGTGCTAAAGCTATTTTTAACGTTTTAATTTTTATAATAACTGTAATTTAGTACAAATCATTTGGTTTCTTTTACAGATGAAGATTTCAGGTTGCAAACAACAAACACGAGTCAGTATCAAAAATACATATCAAAACTACCGCAGCTACGAGGAACCCGTGCATACAACATACAGGTCGTACGAGGGAACCCGTTGCAAACCACACATATCGAACCTATGAGGAGCTATCCAAACTACTCTGTCAAACTACCCAAGCTAGAGTAGTGCGACCACAAATCTTCTTATGTATACAGAATATCAAATAGTGATGGTGAGCACTCGTGAACATTTTCTTAAATTAAATACAATTAGCCAACTCATAAATTCCACGTTTGACAGTTAGAAATTGATTAGATTAAGTAGTATTCCTTATAAGTTATATATAGTGTGTTTATAACTACTTCTCGTAGATCGTCTTCCTTTAACTCCGTCTATTTTTTGTACCTTCAACTTTTTTTCCCATAATAAAAAAAGTCGTTCTGCCAGACATCATTTTATAGCCCTTTATTCAAAAATTTAATATGTTACATTTAATATTGATATAATAATTGCATTACGCTTTAGCTTGTCTATTTCCACTGTTCAGTGAATTACCTTCATAAAAAATCAATTGTGATGTGTCGAACTTTCTGTTAAAGACCATCTGTAATCAGCAACCACCTTTCTCTGAAGATTATAATTCTATCTCAAGTGTCGTAAAAAAACCAACCTGTTATAAGGAGCACTGTCTGCAAGAACCACAATATGATTCTTCTGAAAGGCAAAATAGGACTCGCCATGATATATTCTAACTCGCTTGTAAGACCATATATACAAATTTATAGGGGCATATCTTAGTTATACTGGTGTCCCCTGCTAACAAGTGCTACACCTGCCAAAAGAAACATGGTCTTTAAGGATTAGGTGGTTCCTTTCATGAGATTTGTACTTAAGTAGATAAAAATTGACGTTTTTTTTAACAGTAGAACTCTTCGGCTTAGCTTCTGACTCTTCCATTGTCCTATGGTTTTCAGGTGGCGGACTTCAGGCAGCAAGAATGGTAAGGAAATAAATCCATGGGGTATTGAAATTGTAATCTTTTTTGAAAGTCGGTCGCACATTTATAGTCAGAAGTCATGCTTTTTACTTTTTACATCTAATCTAGGATACTTTTCTTTATATCTAACCAACTCTATATATATTTATAGATAAACATAGGTTGAATAATTCAAATAGTCCATAACTCTTCAAAACGATTGAATTAATAATTTTATTTAATTTTTTTTCTTAATACTGTAAACTAACAAGTTCAGCTTAAATGTTTATCTCCATGAGGCCAATGTCTGTGTTTGAACATGGAAGTTTGATACTCTAATCTGCAGTTTGGTAAGAGACACGAGGTGTTTCTGACGGGTTTTTACTGAGTTCATCTCATGCATTTGGGGTAGTTTTGACAGGTTTATGTTAACTTAAACAAAAACAACCTTAATAAGAAAATAAAAAAGTTGCAAGACGTTTTGGGTATCTACGTATTATTGGTATATTTGTTTCTCAAAATAATTATAATTGAGGTTGCGGTTATTGTAACGCATGCGCATTTCGTATCTTCATTTTGTTTTCGCCTTTCTTCTGTTGATATTTAACATTTCTTTCTGAAATTCATAATCGGAAAACAGACAATTTTTGTTATGATAATTAGCGTGACGAATACATTTTATATTCAGGTAACTTTATTCCTTCGTCCACAGCCATTTATATATAATTAGAATAAGATATAAAATGTTTGATTGCCGTTTTTACATGTTGCACAGCAATACACGTTTTTATTTGCTCTTGTGCCACATGTGACACATGGTAAAGTGAAAATACTTACTTAAAATCACGTCACGGTGTTAAACATAGACAATTACATAATAATTTGACTGACTTAACAAAATAATATGTCAGACAGTATGCATGGTGGTATTTTCTTAAAAAAAAGAGTATATTTATCTGAGTAAAAGGATTTTAAAAATAATTTTACCATTGCATTTTCTATATAAGATACCCGCTTCACTTAGTTTGCGTGTTGATATTTTTTGTGTTAACCTTTATTTGGCTTTAACGTGTTTTTATCTTATTCACTTCATAAACTACTGTTGAGGTTCAGCATTTTCAGGTTATGATATTTTATATAGTTAGATAGCGATATCATAATGTTGTCACAATGTTTGCCCATGCCAGTAAACGCCTTTCAGCTGGCCTTACGATGCATTTTAAATTTCTTCGTCACATAATGTTTGATATTAAAAATTTTTAAGATCAGATACCTATTATCAAACTGTATAATGATTTTACATGTAAATAGAACTTCGCGTACAGACCTTCTACAATTTCTTAAACTTACTCAATATCTGGATCCTAATTCTTATATTTCTTTACATCTTTAATTTGAACTTTCATCAATGTTTAGATAAAACTTTTTAGTACATGCCAGAAATAATACAGATATATTTGATAACACATTTCTATTTTTCTTTAAGGTCTGGAGAAACTACTGGAATAAATGTAAGTATCTTATTTTTGTAGGTAAGTTACACGGATGTAAATCAGGTGTGGCTGATTTAGAAAAGCCTGTAGAGCGCATCCACGTGCGTGCGCCTACGTAAAAACACCGACCTGTTTTTAGAGAGTGTCAAATTAATGAACTATAGTTTTTGTGTTAATTAAGACATCTTTAATACTTATCATGATGAATAAAAGGATTATCCAACGAAATTACTGATCTTCTTAACTATTTGTTTAAGTTTCTGTATAGGCAGGTCACTATAGTAAAATATCGGACCGATGACATCAACCTGCAGTTATATTTCATAAATACGCCCAACCTACCATATGTGTGAATATTTAATTTAGTTATGATATAACACTTTATGCGCGCAGGTGTTATTTTGGTCTTTTAAGCATTGTTTCTTTTTCTCTTTCAGACTCAGCTTTTGACAGCACCAGAAGGGGAAAGCGCTTTTCAAAAGAGAACCACCCATACAATTATTACGATGAATACACAGACCGAGGCCCGCGTCTTCTAAGCGGAAACAGAACTGAACAAACCGTAGCAGGACGACTGGCACAATAATAGATTACGTAGAAGAAGGGTCAAGTCAGAGATCTAGTAATAGGGTTCATCAGTGGAGCGGCACTTCCGGTACAGGTGTTGGTAACGGTCATCAGCACTACAAATGCTGCAGGAGGCGTCAAAAACTCATAAACTCGTCAGCACTGAATGCTCTTGACAACCTACTGGGTGATAATGCACCGTCGAATAAGTCCAGTAAGCTCAAGTAGCTCCAGAAAAGTACAGTAGCAATTAGCACAAAGTCGTCAGAAGGAAGTCTTAAGTTAAGAAAAACATGGCCGCCCTTAAGACTCTTTACAATCCTTAAGACTTACAAGCTCTGCCAAAAATAAGTGTTCAAAACTAATGGTCACTCTCTTTAATGATGCCAAAATATATTTAGATTTTAAGAAAATACAGTGTACACGATTTATACAAACATTTTACGGGCATCTACAATCATGACATATAAATATTACGTACATGATTCTTCAAATCAACAGGATAAAACTGATATAAACAGTTAAGGTCAGATAAAAAGTTAATTATTTACATATTCGTATAGGGAACACCTTTCAACGTGCGTTCCGCTTAGTTTTTGAATTTAATGCATTTTACTCTTCGCTTTCACATAATTACTATTGCATGTGAACTTTATAAATTGAAGAATCAAATAAAACACCTTAATTTGCCTTATTGAAATCAACGGATGTCGTCGTGGGACATGTTTTCCTACGCTTTCAGAAACTGCTCTCACGATAATAATCAATTATTCATTAGCCATGTTTAGCTGTGTTCAATCAATCCAATACCTTTCCTCGTTGTTGTTGACATTTCGACGCCATTGTTGTTAAAAAATATTGTCATTTACTTATGCGACTGATTACACAGTTTTGCTTTACCTTACGCCACTGATTTTACTTCGCCTTAGACATATATTTGCAACAGCCGGTAGCCTCCCTTTTATTCGATTTTCAAATTTTAATAATATGTTGCTATTGACATGTAGATATGTGCGTTCAGAGATGTGTAGAATGTGGTTCAAAGTGCATAGCTTTGATAAAAATAGGCATGCATGATAACAGAAGGAATAATATAGATTTTATTGAATTTACCATTCGTATTTTTTTCTGCATATATGTTATTTTGTGTTATGCGGAAAACTTGAAACAATAAAATTTATATAAACACTTTGTATTTCAAAAGATATAGTGTAAATGTATTAACATGCATTATCTAATATATCAAGCATGCTATTGAATTCTATTGAAAATTTTATGGGACTGTATTGGGTGTGCACTTTACTGTAGATTGTATTGTTATATTTGCATTCTCAAAAAATGTTAACTCACAGAAATGCAAAAAAAATATGCATATAATAATTGTATTTAACTAGATCATTCACTAATTGAAAAATATAAGCTGTGTTTTAAGATGAAAGGTACATTGAGTTAGCCATAAATATTGACATAAGTTTAGAGCTCTAAATATACGCACGTTTCCGAGCTATATTTTTACTCATTTGTCACAAAGTTTCCGCGAAATCGCTTCCCGTATTCCAAACGGAGCTTTACTTATTGCTGCAGATGTATATATTACCACCATTGTTTTATCCGGCCATTTCATTAACATCATAGATCAAGTTCGAATACAAAATCACATTAAAAAAAATATCAATCAGGATTTTCTACCGTATATTTTCTTACACAAGATATTGAGCTAACGAGAATTCACGGAAACATCCAGAAATGGACCGATAATATATACTCATTGTCTTGCTATTACTCATATTATATAAGTTTATCCAGATGATATATTTGTTATTTATTTCTGGTTTATTTACATGAAAAGCTTTGTTTATGTTAACAAATTTAATAAAATACTATATTATAGAAATACTATGTTTTCTGTTTGCTTCACCTGTCACATCAATGATCATACAAGATGGATAACGCATCCTGGGGTATCTTCATATAAATTATAATGCTACAATGGCTGGATAGATGCTTCGTGATCGAGGAAGGATTCCAGTCCGATCGAGGAGAATAATTACTTCTTTGAGCAAGAAATATACCCTGCCAAGTATATGACATTATTTGTACATGTAGTACTGAACACATGTAGCATGAAATCGTTGGAAACAAAATATCCATGTCCTTTTTATATGCCCGAACAAATTTCGGGCATATTATGTTATACCCACTGGCGTCCGTCCGTCCGTGAGCAATTTGGTCTCCGGAGCATAACTTAAGCTCCATTTGGCCCACAATATTCAAACTTCATAGGATGATTGTCCATATTGGGTAGAAGACCCCTATTGATTTTGGGGTCTCAAGGTCAAAGGTCAAGGTCATTATTACTTTAAAACTGAAAACAGTTTCCGGAGCATAACTTAAGTTCCATATGGCCCACAATATTCAAACTTCATAAGATGATGTTCCATATTGGGTAGAAAGACATCTATTGATTTTGGCCCGGTCAACAAGGTCAAAGGTCAAGGTCCACTTCGTTTTCTTAAATCTGAAAACAGCTTCCGGAGCATAACTTAAGTTCCATGTGGCCCACAGTGTTCAATCTTCATAGGATGATTGTCCATATCGGGTAGCAGACCCCTATTGATTTTGGGGTAAGAAGGTCAAGGTCACTGTTACTTTACAACTGAAAACAGTTTCCGGGGCATAACTTAAGGTCTATTTGTCCCACAATATTCAAACTTAATACGATGAGTGTCCATATTGGGTAGAAGACCCCTATTGATTTTGGGGTCGCAAGGTAAAAGGTCAAGGTCACTATTAATTTAAAACTGAAAACAGTTTCTGGAGCATAACTTAAGGTGTTTTTGGCCCACAATATTTAACTTTCATAGGATGATTGTCCATATTATAGATTCACGGTGCCATACCGATTACAATACTTTGTCAACTAGTAGCGTGTGACTGTAAAAGTTTGTTTGTATGTCCGGATTTAACTGGAAAAAAACACACTAAAATTGTCTTATTCCGGACTAAGTCTATTGGTCGTGGCGTCTTTTTCATCGTTTTAAATATCAGGTATATGAGTAAATATTGAGCAATTATTTGATGGTGATAATCGACCCTCGGGCCATTATTCATGTTTTGCGTTGCCGATTATCACCTTCGGCCCTACTCTGTCGTGTATTAATCTCTAAATTAGCATTAAACAATTCAAATTATTACCACAATTGTTGAAATGTATAATAATAATAAAATAATAATAATAAAAATAATAATAATAATAAAGACTTTATTTAACGAGAGAACTCATTTTGAAACAAACATATACAATCTTCCATGAGGCCTCAAACAAGGAACAATGTAAATTTAACATAAATATATTCAAACTATTAAAATACATAAATGTAAAAAACATAACAGGAGATTATCAATTTGCATACATGGATGTGTGATAATACCTCAAGTATAAGGTTTTAAAATGGTTAACAGATGTAGCAGACTTAATATAATCAGGAAGGCCATTCCAAATACAAGATCCAGAAATAAACAAAAAGACTTACGAAATTGTTCAGTAATTTGTCTAGGGGTATAAAGTTGAAAAATCAGATGATGAATGCAAAATGCGAGTATGAACATCTGACGATAAAAATGAAATTATTCAATAAGTTAGGTAGGCGCGCTGATTATTCATTATTTTAAACATCATAGTAGCTTTTTGAAAAAACAACCCTCTGTGAAAAAGGTCATCCAGCGGAGTTCAGAAAAAAGTTCAGCAGATGGAGTGTCATAATCTTTGTCTAGAATTAGTCTTGCAGCTCTCTTTTGGAACTTAATGAGTTTATCTTCTAGAAAAGACGTACAAGTACCGTAAATTATGCAACAATAGTTAAGATGTGGTAAAATATATGCATTGTAAAATATTTACGTACAGGTACAGATATGAATAATTTAATACGTGATAATAAATGTAACAATGAGTTACACTTTTTAAGAACATTATCAATATGGCTTTGCCAAGACAAGGTGTTATTAATTGTAATACCCAATTAATTTTTTTCTTCAGAGCTACAAAAAATTTGCTCTGTTTTATATAGAATACAAGGATTACTTTCATGGATATAATTATGCTTGTGTTTTGAGGAAATATACATGACCTTAGTTTTTTTTAACATTGATAGACATGCGATTCAAATCACACCATTTGTTGGCATTTAAAAGATCATGAGTAAGAGATTCAACTACTCTGTTTAGGGATACATCAGAGGTTGAAAGGGTAGTGTCATCAGCAAAAATATCAGTTTTCTGTTTTTTTCCATAGACAAAGGCAGGTCATTGATATAGATTAAAAAACAGTATAGGACCTAGCACTGAGCCCTGAGGAACTCCAGTAGTTACTGAACTTGACTCTGAAATATAAACCGGATATGTAAGTTTGTTGGGTTCTGCAATCTAAATAGGGAGGAAAACCAAGCAACTGATGAAGGGTCTAGGTTATACATTCTAAGCTTTTCAATAATAATAGAGTGATCCACATAGTCAAAAGCTTTAGAGAGATCAAGGAAAATTGAACCAACTATTTCATTTTTGTCAATAGCTGTAATCCAGTCATCAATAATTCGAATCAATGCTGTTTGACATGAATGATTTTGACCTGAATCCAGACTGACGTTTGGTAAAGAAGTTGATTTTTCTCAAGGTATTGCTTTAAATGTGAACTGACATGACGTTCAAGAATAAGTGATATCAAGGGAAAGTATGGAAATAGGCCTATAGTTTCTTTTATCACTTTTAGAACCCTTTTTATGTATAGGAATGACTTTTGCATTTTTGAATGATTTAGGAAATGTTTTGACAACTTTTGTTTAGAATACTGTTATTGAATATAGTGGTAAGTATGGGAGCAATAATATGAGCCGATAACTTTAGAAACCTTGCACTGAGACCATCTGACCCACATGACTTTGTAATATCAATCGATTTTAATTGGTTCAACACATAAGAGAACTCTATTTTAGGTATTTTGAAAGGGGGTATATGCTGAAGTTAAGATGCATTTACTTCAACAAGCTCAGGATTTTCATAACCAGTCTGATTAATGGCATGATGGGATTGGTGGAGATTTGCAAATTGTCTGTTGAATAAAATTTGCAGTGATTAAAGGGTCAGAAACCGGGTTGCCATCATCATCATCAATAAAATGTGTTTGAACCTTGGATTTGTAACCAGATAATTCATTTAGACCAGTCCATAATTTCTTTGGGTTGTGTTTGTTTTGATTGATAGTATCATTATAATATTGTCGCTTAGAATCATATATGACAGACTTAACGTGTTGTTTCCATATGTTGTAATTATATGTGTCATTAACTCTTATGAAACTGGTGTTTTGTTTTAATAGCATCGAGGATGTTTTTATTAATCCAGTTTGGTTTGGGTGACCTTCTTTACTCGTTTTTTTTCTGGTTGGTGCATGTTTTTCAAGGACAGACAAAAATTTATCAGTGAACAAATCTATTGAGTTATCTTGATTTTCTACAAATGCTACTTCTGACCAGAGTTGCTCTGACAATTCGGTTAAAAATCGATTTTCATCAAAGTGTTTAAGAGACCGGGAAGGTTATTGTCTTATGCATGGGACCTTTAACACTGATATTTGAAAAAGTTTGCGTGTAAGACAAATGGGAAAATGGTCACTAATGGATAAGGAAGGTACAAAAACATCGACTACATTTTGAGGCATGTTTGAAAATGCATGAATCTATCAATGTAGCAGAGCTTGAAGTTACTCTGGTAGGAGATTCAAGCAAGCTGAGAAAAATTTACAGACTGCATTAGATCTAACCAAGATTTAGAACAATTATCATGCTTTAAAATATCATAGTTAAAAATCTTCAATAACAATACATTCTTTTTCCTCTAAATAAGATTTTTCTAAGGATATAGCAAAATTATCAAGCCACTCAACTTTAGAAGATGGTGGTTCTGTATGCATAACACAATAATAAACGATTTACATTTAGGCTGTTTAAGTTCAAGCCAAATGGATTCAATAGAAATACTTTCTAAATCAGATCTATGTACAAAGATAAACAGTCTCTAACATAAATAATTAAAACCGCCTCCATTGGAAGGCCTGTCCTTGCGAAAAAGTGTAAAATTGTCCAACTGTAGTTCATTGTCTAGAAAATTTACATTTAGAAACGTTTCACATAAACAGAGTATATCAATTTTTTGTTCTGAAATTATTAATTTTGAGTTCGTCTAATTTTGGGTACAAATAGTGAATGTTAAGATGTAGTATGTTTCAAACCCTTTATGCGTGTACCAAGAGTTACTATTCTTATTGGAGTCATAGTTTAAAGTATTGTCGTTTACAATTTCATTAGTCAAATTAACATTGGTTTCTCCATATTGAAATGAATTATTTTCACAAATATCTAACGCACGGCGATCCCAAGAATTCTGATTCCTCAGCCATGAAGTTGGTACTGGCATGTAGACCATGTTCTCGTCTCTCCTCCCTGTAAACCTCCCTTTCTGAAAATGAGACTTGTTGTCCATTTTGTTACTGCTATGGTCATCAGATGGCATCGTAGATATGCCTAGGACATAGTTTATAGCCTTCCTCATGTTTGTTCCAAACAGTTTTCCACCAGGGTTGCCAGCACTTTGGTGAAATAAAATTCCCTGACTTTTCCCTGACTTTTCACTGACCAATTCATGTTTTTCACTGACCAAAATCGTCAAACATATAAACGGCCTCCTGACCTCCCCTATAGCCGTCCAATCCTCCCATTATATTTTTGCATATAAACTTGTATTTATTTTCCAAAATATAAAACCTTTACATCAAAGTAATGATTCAAACATTGTGTTCTACTATTCTTAACTATTTCTATTCAAACACAGTGTGACTGTTGGTCAGTGAAAAATGTGAAACATATGACATGAAAATCAGAAGAATCATAATATAAGCATCTGTATTAGAAATCACATAAGTCATTCTTTCCTTCCTAGTAGTAACACATAAAACACCAAGACTATAAGAGTAATACTTGTATGACAAAACTTAAAATTCAACCATCTCTAAACTATAAGAACAATAAACATTTAACACAGTTACTTTATATAAGGCATCATGATAAACTCCACTGATTGTGAAAACAAGAACATAGGACTCATTTTGGAATTTCATGAAATAATCACTATAAAATTAAAGACTTTGAATGAGTGAAGTAAGTTAGTGTGAAAAACATAGCATTGCATGATTTAACCAGATTTATATAATTTAATTATGTTATCTGCCATCAAATCCCTTTATTTGGTGATATAAAGAAAAACCGCAACACCTGAAAGCCATGTCAACCCTGGCCCCTTCCCCCCCCGAATGTGTTTTTCTCATTTTTAAAAAATGTTTTATGGGAATTGAGCAGAAAAACTTCCCCTTTTTTGGTCTTTTTGGGGAATGAAAAAATGAAAGGCTATAGTTTATGTACGATTTGAAAACCCATGTGAAACTGAAAGGTGAAAAAAACAAAAGGGGAAAATTTCTGGAAAAAAAAAATTTTCAGGGTAAAGGTTTTTTCATTCTTTTTTGGCCGCACCCCTTTCCCCAGTTTTAAAATTTCCAACCTATGAATTTACCCAAATTGAACATGATGGCTTTTAGTGGAAATTTCAGATTTTAAAAACTTGTGAATCTGGGTGGCTTTTAAAATAACCCCAAAAAAGGGAAAACTCAAAAAAATTAAAAAAAAGGTGAGTTAAATTTTATTCTTGTGCCCCTGGAAACCCCCCCTGGGGTTAGATCTAAAAGCCCCCTAAAGAAGTTTCATAAAAGATATCCCAAAGGCCTTTTTTAGTTTTTGCTCTGGACAAAAAATTTTTTTTGAAAAAAAAACAAAGGGCCAAAAAACCCCAAAAAAATTAATTTCAGGGGAGAAATTTTTATTTTTTTTGCCCCAGGGAACCCCCTTCCCCAATGGGGTTTTATTTCCACCTATTTATAAAACTTTTAGGAAAAAGGAAAATTAAAAGTCAGGTAAAATTTTTCTTTTTCTCGGGGTTATATTCCTACAAAAACAAAAAGGGAAAATTTCGGATTTACTTTAGGCTCTTAAAAGGGCCAAAAGGGTTTTTCAAAAAGCCTTTTCGTATTTAGGGGTGAATGATTTCATCCAGGTAAAAAATAAGTATTATAAATCACTAAGTTTAAAATCAAAAATCTTTTTTAATAACACAGGTTTAAATGTTTAATTTTAATTTTAAAAGCCCTTTAACCCGTGGGAGTAAAAAAGTTTAAAATATTAAATGCCTAAAGACTGCCATCGCCAAGAAAGACCTTCAATGTGTATATTTTTCGACCTTTGAAATAATTTTTCCCTGACTTTTCACTGACTTTTCAGGATTTTCATTTTTCACTGACCAAATTTCAAAATTCCCTGACAATTCCCTGACCTTGAAAAAAATCCCAATTTCCCTGACTTTTCAAGTCCGCTGGCAACCCTGTCCACCCTTTCTATTTAGATGTAAATAGTCTTTATACAGCGATTTGTCTGTAGTACCATGCAGGATAAAGTCAGAGTCATGGTTGATATAGTGATGACCACCATCTGCACACAGATCTCTAAACCTGTTGTTGGTTTCAGATATAATGGTGTTGACAAGTTTGTCATTTCTTCTAGGTAGAATTGAAGAAATGATTATTTTACACTCTGAGTTGATGGTTTTTACAGTGTGTATTGTATCCTTCAGCTCATCAACTATGTACTGGCTGGAATCTGCATCAGATATATTATTTGTGCCTACATGAAGTACTATTACATCTTTATCCTTTATTCCATTTGAATCTGTATCATTCATTGATATGAAGGTATTTTCAATTGTGCGTATTCTTCCACCAGAGTGAGTCTTGATGTTAACTTTCACATTCTCAGATTATGTTTCAGTTTTGATAACTCACTTTCAACTTTTTCACACTTGTCATTTTGTTCAATGACTTTCATGCGTAGAATTTCATTTTCACGTTTTGTATTTTCTATTACATTGAGCAATTTTTCATTTTCACATTTCAGAATTTTGGATTGAGACAGAAACTGTTTTAATGTGTTTTGAAGGTCTTTGTTTTCTTCCATTTGCTTTTTAAGCTCTTCATTGTTGTTATCAGTAGTATCTTTGTTAACTAATGGACATATTAATGGTTCACTTTCATCATTACCAACCATACCTTTTACAGACCTATCAGTAGTGATGATAACAGACAGATTGTCACACTTAATTACGTCTTCATTCACTAAAGGTTCATTTATATCAGACTCAAATCCTTCTTTCACTAAAGTTTCATCACTATTTGCATTATTTTCAATCTGAACAATTTTTACTTGCTCACTTTTTGATGATTTTTCAGCTACTGGCTGTTTGACAAAGGTTTGCTCATTGTTGTTGTTATTGAAAAGTGTTGCGCTACCTCCCTTTAAATAAGACGCGCTCCTTTGATTACTTGGTCTAATTGGTGTCCTGTTTCTTGGACTACGCAAGATATTTACTATGCTAGAGAGATATTGCAAAGGACTTTTGGATGTTCTACTACTGACTGGAGAACTATCATTTTGGTTTACTTCGTTTGGAGATTGACGATTGTCTGGAATGGTCACACTCAATTTATCCAATATTGTTTTAAAAATTGTGTTCTTCCACTTCCAACATCCTTTCCCTTGAATAAATATTGTTTTATTTTCATAAATTGTGACAACAGTTTTCTTTTCATTTTCAGATATGTGTGTTTCAATACCATTAGTGTTTTTGTTTATTTTAAAAGAGTACTTTTTACATAGATAATCCTTTATTTCTTCATAATTTATTTATGTTTCCTGTGTAAAAATTGTAACAGTGATGGCATCAGTTTTATTTGAAAATTTTGTGTTATATAATACACCTTCATTTCTATCATTAAAATCGATAGTTTCTTCCATTTCACATTTTACACGACACACCAAAGACGGTACCATATGCGAAACTATTAGCGGTTTTTAACCGTTACAGTTTGTACTTTAGTTTAGTTGGCGTACTTTCCGGTTTATTCTAATCAAGTATACCGCTATACAAATTGATGAGCGTCTATATATCATGATCGTAATTGTCTGCACAAGGTCATTCTCATTTCTTACAATTTAGACGTGTATTTCAAAAATAAAAACCATAGTTACTTTCCTTTAATGTTATTTCACTATTGTGCAAAGTTATTTTATAATCAATCACGTGTATCCATATAAATTTTGTAAAAATAATTCGGCGAGTGCCGCGGATGTTTACATGCTGTGCTCGATTTATATGTGAAATGTATGGTTCTGGTTTTGTACATTGTTATTTTGTAACTGTACAATAGAGTCATTCATTGTAAAGTTAGAAGCAAATGAAATATACAGACGTTGAGAATGAAAATCAGTTGATGTTTTTTTTGTGCTAAATTGAGAGCTAGAAAAGTCCAGATTTTCTTAAACGAGTGGATAGACATGTATTTGCTTATGTAAATGAAGGTATGTAAGTTCAATAGTTTGTACTTAATTTACAGTTTGTATTAATTGAATAAGCGTTGTTATAAAAATATATTGTTAAATAACTATATTGTTAAATAACTATAAAAAAGCACATGCCAAGTTCAATAACACGATGGCCTGCCTTAAAACAGTGCCAATATCTATATCACTTTTTCGGCCCCGGCCGAAAAGTGATGTATATATAAATACCGCATTTGAAGTAATTTGATTGGCTAATAAAGCAGGGCCAAAAAAAAGGAATAGATTTCTACAAGAAACTGGGAAATGGCAGCCATTTTGTTTTAACTGGGTCTATGTGTAGACGCCGACAGTTGCATAAATGAAACAAAATATTCTCAGTTTCTTAACTTTCACGTCATGATTGAGTAGAGTTGAACCGATTGTGTTATAAATCAAGCCTTCGGCCTTGTGCCAATACGACTGCCCTCGGACAAATAACAGGGCCAATATCAAACCACTTATTTATTAACATATTGATACCTCAGCAGGTAGTTGTTACAAAAAGGATTTTACTTAGTAACCATAACTCATTTTAGTACTGCATAAACTGCGGCCATTGAACAAAATAGAGGATTGCAAACTTGCCTGTAATTAATTATATGATTCATATATTTTTAGTCATATACATGTTTGCGATTGATTGGTCCTGCCTCCTATGATGATGTTGTATTCCTTTTGTCTCTTATCTTCCGTTTCACCTGAGCAAACGCTACTCATAGCAGAAGGTACTTATAGCTGGTGCTAGTGGGCATGGCCGGTAACTTGCACTATCTAGTACTTTCCAGCAACATTTATAATTTTGTTGTTTTGGGTGTTCTTTGTGGATTTCATATTTCTCTATTCTATTGTAATAACAGGGTGCCCGTAATGAGTTTTCCGTCGTCAGTCTTTATCCACAATTTTGAATAAAATCTCTTTTACCACATAGTAGATGCTGATCAAATTTCTTAGGAATCCTTCAGTTATCTACAAAAAGTGGATGCTTATGTAGGTTACAATACTTATAGCAGATTTGGAAATGAAATCTTTGAGTAAAGTAATTTATATTTCCCTGTTTTGAGGTATTCTCATTATACAGATTTGAAAAAGAAACCGCTTTTTGGCTGAAATTCCATACCGTATTCCCCTGTGAAAACCTAGAATTAATGCTCTATGCATATTGAATACATGTCAGGTACTAGTCCGAGTTATTCAATCTTATCTCAGTCAAGCTCGTCCAAAATTGTATTTATTTGGCAGCAGCAATTCAAAATGTATAGGTCACCTTTTGGTAGATAATAACCTATAAGAACATGAATAGTTTCATGTCCGGGGTCCGTACTCTCAGTGCCTGAAAGGGTGGATAGGTCCTCATTAAACATACAGTATACATACTATGATAGTATTTTTATAAAATTATAGGCTAGTATTCATGTGACAAGAGCATAGTTCTTTAGCATGTATCAATATAGATCTCACTTATTGATAGAAAAATTTAATTAAAATCATTTTAGGCATACTTGCTAATGCCGACTTGGAGATATATGCATGCTTTTCAAATGGGTAATAGATATACCTCTATATTGAACATTCACAATCATAATGATATTCATCGTGTTGAAAAGTTAAGTGCATAGAAGCCATGATAATAAAACCACTATATAATTTTCATTTTTGCTCATATCACGCGAATGTTTGCAACTTACGCATTGCTATTGTTCTAGAACAAAATCAGAAACATATTCTGAATTCAAGTTACTCACTTAATTCTTAGAAAGGCATTATGTTTGTTTATGTCATGTGCATTTTTTTTCATTTGTTACCAAAAATGTTGGTTTCAACCGGTAAATTTTTGTTCAAGACAACCACGAATAACGTCGGCGTCGCATCATATGAATGATACTTTCACAAACCAACAATATATTATTGTAATTTTGGGTTTTGTTATTACTTGTATATAAAGGAATTGACAAAAACTGATTATAAAAGGGGAAAAACATTACAACGCAAGGCGGTGGGTCCGATTCCATAAATGACTATTTAAGAGTTCACTTAAACACGGCTTCTTTGAACGATAACTGCTATGACGGAACGAAATAAGTCAATATCTTATTTAAGCAGGCTTCATAGACAATGGTTACGACTGCATTAGTTGACTTATTATTTGAAAGAATGTAACCATAAGTCAAATAATTTTATATAATTCTGATATTATATTTCTGGCAGGTGGAAATAGATCTACCTGAATATTCACATGAGGAGACAATAAAGGGACTGGCAAGATAATAAAGATAGCCTGAAGAAGCCATGGACATGTGCCTAAACAAACCATGAACATATCGCTGAAAAAGCTATGAGCATGTGTTTGAATAAGTAATAACATTCTGTTGAGAAAACCATGAACATATGGCTAAGCAAGCCATGAACATATGCCTGAGAAAGCCATGAACATATGCCCGAAAAAATAATGAATATATGCTTGGGAAAGCCATGCACGTATGCCTGAGAAAGACATGAACATATGCATGAGAAAGCCATGAACATATGCCTGAGAAATCCATGAACATAAGCCATAAACATAAGCCTGAGAAAGCCATGAACATATACCTGAGCAAGTCATGAACATTTGCCTGAGCAAGCGATGAACATATCCACGAGGCAGCCAAAAACCATGAACATGTTATAGCAAGTCAAAATCAGGTAGCTAGAAATTAACTGTTATTCAAATGTTATTTGTTACTCTTACTAATTGTTGTTATAACTGTTACTTTAATACTATTTAACTGTTGTTGTTACTGTTACAATCTTATTGTTCCTGTTTCTGTTATTGTAACTGTTACTTTATTGTTACTTTTATGTTATTTTGCTGTTATCAATTGTTATTGTTACTGTTACATTTTTGTTATTGTTCCTGTTACTGGTATTGTTACACCCTTGTTACTTTGTTATTGTTGCTGTTACTAATTGTTATTGTTTCAGCTACTGTTACATTCCGGTTACTGATGTTGTTACATTCTTGTTGTTGTTGCTGTTACCAATAGTTATTGTTACTGTAACTTGAATGTTATTGTTAATCTAACTAATTGTTATTGTTACTGTTATTCAAATAATATTTGTTACTCTTACTAATTGTTATTATAACTGTTACTTTAATATCCTTGTTACTGTTATTGTTACTGTTATACTGTTATATTTTTGTTATTGTTCCAGTTACTGTTATTGTTACCTTCTTGTTATTGTTCCAAGTACTGTTATTTTTACTGTTTCATTCTTGTTATTGTTCAAATTACTGGTTTTGTTATTGTAACTTTCTTGTTATTGTTCCTGATACTGTTTAATTCATGTTATTGTTCCAGTTTCTGTTATTGTTACTGTTACTTTCCTGTTTATGTTCCAGTTACTGTTATTGTTACTGTTACTTTCTTGCTATTGTTCCAGTTACCGTTATTGTTACTTTCTTGTTATTGTTCCAGCTACCGTTATTTTTACTGTTACTCTCTTGTTAATAATCCAGTTGTTGTTATTGTTACTGTTACTTTCTTGTTATTGTTCCAGTTACTGTTATTGTTGCTGTTATTTTCTAGATATTGTTCCAGTTACTGTTACTTTCTTGTTTTTGTTCCAGTTACTGTTATTATTACTGTTAGTTTCTTGTTAATGTTCCGGTTAAAGTTATTGTTACTATTTCATTTTGTTATTGATCTAGTTACTGTTATTGTTACTGTTACTTTCTTGTTATTGTTCAAATTACTGTTACTGTTACTGTTTCATTCTTGATTGTGTTCCTGTTTCTGTTATTGTTACAGTTACATTCTTGTTATTGTTCAAGGTACTGTTATTGTTACTGTTACTTTCTTTTGGTTGTTCCAGTTACCGTTATTGTTATTGTTTCTTTCCTGTTATTGTTCCAGTTACCGTTATTGTTACTGTTACTTTCTTGTTATGATTCCAGTTACTGTTACTGTTTCATTCTTGATTTTGTTCCTGTTACTGTTATTTTTACTGTTTCATTATTGTTATTGTTCAAGTTACTGTTTTTGTTATTGCTACTTTCTTGCTATTGTTCCGGAAACTGTTATTGTTACTGTTTCATTCTTGATTTTGTTCCTGTTACTGTTATTTTTACTGTTTCATTATTGTTATTGTTCAGACTTTTAAAGGATTAATCTTTTGCTGTGTTGGACCACCGGGGGTTGTGAAGACATGTGTTAGAATATCTGTAACTCGAACGCATATCAAGAGGTTGTTACAGGTATGTAAATTACACACCTTATTACAATTGTGATATAGTAGATTCAAGATTCAAAAGTTTATTTTACGTAATATAGGCCTCTTTCCCAACATACACACCAACATATATTAATTTAACATTGTTTAAGGGTTGTGATCATACATTTTATATAGAGGATATTGAATGATTTGATACTAAGCCTACTGAACGAGTAAAACAAAATTCAAAGAACGGTTCTCATATTCTTTAGTATTACATAAGTATGCAAATATATCTATGTAATTTCAGCCAGAGTAAGACATACGAGATGTGAAATGTGCTGAGTGTTTATAAGTGTTTGACTAGTTTATTGTAACCTATTTTACACACAGCTACAGTATATATACCTAGACAATTGTCATTTTTACTGATTCATTACACTGTACAACTGTTTTCATTGAATAAGATTAAAATTTATTGGATATAAATATGTAAAACTTAAATTATATGCATGAAGTATTTTTATATTCAACAAATTGTTTTAGCAGCAAGATCGGGAAGTGTTAAAATGTCGGTATATAGAAGAATACAAGTCTTTAAGTCTACAAGAACGGTATTTTGGATATATGTAGTATCTGAACAGTTATAATGTTTAGTATTGCCCAGTATAAAAGTAACTTGCAGTTCCTTGTAAAAGTGAAGACAACTAGTACTGGTAAACTGCTTGGCAGCGTACCATGGAACGATGCTGTCGCTGAACAATGCTCTTGTTAATTAAGTAGCTTACTGCTGTGATCAGGGGGTCAAACTACAAAAAAAAAAAAAAAAAAAAAAAAAAAAAAAAGCAAAAAAAACAACCCCGGTATACTGTTTATTAAAGAGCTTTATTTGGTTTATATGGTTTTCAGGCGTGTGTAGTTGTAAGGTGAAGAACTAACATAACGGAAAATGTTCTAAAAAGAATTAAAATTGATAGTGACTTTGCTTGCTCTCTTTTTTGTTGTCGCATTTGTTATAAAGGTCTTCCTTTTAACCATTACACACATATAGATTTGTTTTGTACTGTATGTGGAAAACACTTCGATAACATGAAACCTCACCCATAGAATTTTATAATTACAGGCGAAGAGTGCGGTTGTGTTTTGGTTGTGCTGATATACTGCCTGGTTGACTCACATACCCAGCCTGATAGATGAAACTGACAAGACCACAGATATCATTAACCCTTACTTTGCTGATGGCAACACATTTGATTCTTGTAACAAATGCAGACCAATATCAGCCGGCATATTTACAATGCCTGATAGTGGTCTTCACAATTCGCTATTCAGCCAATAAATAATTTTTGAAATTTCCCTAAAATTGGTGAATGTGTTTTGCCAAATTGAAAGATGGACAAGAACATTAAAAAGACATTTATCATGGTAATGGTTAGTACTTCTCCACATGTGTTTTTTATGTTGGAAGGGTGGTTTCAAGTTGAATTTAAGAAAATATTTTGAAGAAACGTTTATAGCCAACAATAATCACTTATTGGATATTAGAGACACGGCAAATATAGTAAAATATTACAGAAATGCAAAGATGATTATCTTATATAAGAACATGGCATTACGCACTTTGCAAACATTAATTTTACAAAATTTCCATAACTATTGATACATTAAGTATGTAAATATATTGTTAAATAAATGAAATTTGAAAAATGAAAATTGTTGTGTTGCCTTTAATCATCCCTACCAACTTAAACTAAATCTAGGTCCCTTTAAATGTACATTAATTCTCTGTAATGAACACAATATTACTTTTCTAGAAAGGGCAAAATGTAATAGTGTCATAATGTTAAGAAGACGTATTTTTGTCACCTAAAGACCGTATTTCTAGATGTAAAATAATCTGCCATAAATATAGCAAATTGAAAATGAAATGTGGAGTTGGATATGCGTGGTTTGACATTGGAAACGGGCATGGTATGATTAAGGTGTGGGCCACAGCACAAGTATATGTAAAGGGTGGAATAAACTTACGCTTGTTGTCATTGGCTGTTATTGTTACTGTCACTTTCTTGTTATTGTTTAAGTTACTGTTTTTGTTATTGCTACTTTCTTGTTATTGTAATATATTTAATATATTTAACCACTTCATAATCAGTATACTGTTTGATCTTTAAAACTACGTTTTTCAAACATGGATACTAGTTGATGAATAGAACATTTTCAGGTATTTATAAAAAGAGTTTGAAGCATAAAAGTGTTAATTGAATTAGTCAGAGGCATAAAACAAAGTCAGGGTTATTGGGGTATACGGGTTCTACTGAGTACATTTAGCTAAAAGAGCTGTATACTGCCTGGGACAGAAGTTATCTTCTGTCTCAGATATTTCTAAGGCGAAAATATAATTGTCATAAGCGGAGTAAATGACTCATTTGGAACACCAGGGTGCTATTGGCAAGGGATAAAGCTACACATTCTTTACACGTGACCATGATGTGAAACGCTGTATAAGAAACATTTCTTTTATCAGATAATTGTGTTTTCCTTGGAGAGGTGGAATTATTTTTACATAATAAATGGAGAAAATCTCCTGAAATAAGAAATTGTACACGTTTTTATTTTGTTTTATTGAAAATAAAGAAATTCCTATTTACATTTACCTATAGCTGACTAGCTTAAAAACGTTTGATTGAAAGAAATAAAACAAAATGTACATAAAAAACAACAGCAAACAATTGTTTATGGCATCACAGATTTCATTAACAATCCAACTTTTGATATCATAGACGGTACCGTATACATATATTTAAGAATGAACTTGATACATTGTTATTTTCATAATTATAGCATTGCTACAAAAAGCTAAATTGTAATGAAATACTTGAATAACAATTTACACAACTTCCTGAAATATATATACTTTAGTTACACAACTGATTTATAAATTGAAGGAAAATTTACTACCTGAGTGTGATCTTAATACAGACATGGGAAACAATAAGATTCTTACGTTAGTTTAAAACTTTCTTTAGGGATCTTTATTTTCTCTATTTTACACGCGCTGACTGTGACATATAAAAAGGTATCGCACTGACTGTGATATATAAACTAGCACGGTAGTTGACAATTTACACAACGAACAGTAAGCTATGTTAGTTAAAAATTACGCAATAAATGTCACGACGAGTTTATGCCGTGCCTTATTTCAGTACATTTCGATTGTTTATTGCGCAGTTTGGTATTATATAAATTTTAGTGATGCAACCTTTAAATGCAGCTCATCTGCTTGAATTAGTTTTATCTAAGTAACGATGTAGCACCCTTATTTAGTCTAGTTATCAGCTTAATAAGAAAGAGATATGAATATGGCTTATCATTTGATGTATAGATAGTTCTATAATTCAAAGTTCTCCTGAGAATATTGTATGTAGAAAAAGAAACCAAGAATACATCTAAGAGCAATAAAAATAAGTAAAACAAAGTAACTAAAATGCCCGTTCCTAAAATGTATTTATTTTCAAAAAAAAAGTTAAAATCAGGATTTTGAAATTGCTAGCACGCTATTCATTTATCATGTGGTCTACATACATAAGGATGTTCTCGGCTTTAAAACCTGTTTCAAAACCTCTTTATTACAAAGAAATTATTCCTTAATAAAAAGTGTAATAAATCCTACCATAAATGTTTATGTCATAATGACGTGACGTCAATAAATCACATTACGTCAAATCACTCTGAGAATTTCTATATCTACTTTAAAGTATAAAAAATAACATTTCTAGGCTCGTGTGAAATATTTTATAACAGTTACTAACTAAGATTCTAACCCTGCTGAAACCGAAAGAAATTTATTATCCTTTGCTACCAGTATAGATCAAAGTCAGTCTGTACTTTTATCCGCATTGTCCAGACTTTATTCTGTAAGAAACTCTTTTCTTCTGTACTCATTCTTAAATCACACAAACTTTGAATAAACCGTACACTATTCAAAGCAGGGGAAATTTATTACACAAATTCACCTTATTAATGGTTCAAGTCTTTAGGAATGACATTCTAGTAAACTGCTAGGTGCTTCGGAACAATAAAAATCGTTAAAAATATACAATTCCAAGCAAAAATTAAACAATAATGGCCATTCAAAGTGAAATGCAGAAAGAAAACAATCTATAATACATATATCACAGATAAAAAGGTCATGATTACAACGTTATTAAAACAACATAATCTTCTGAAATAAATAAATAATAAAAATAACCCGGTACAGACTGTCACATTTCTAAACAAATTAAATTACGTTCGCCACGGCACATCTTTTTTCAAGACAGGTAGAGATCTGTACTTGGATATTAAACAAAAAACATAAAAAAGGCTAAGTACTGATTAATTTGTCAACGTGAGAATTACCAGTTAAAAGTATTACAAAAAATTAATGTTTACTTTGATATAGATTTTATCTTTTTTAGTAGAAAAATAAGTACTTTAATTTATCGGTATTTCAATTATTCAATGTAACAATGGAATATACCAAGTTTTGAGGAAAAATAATAACAGTTAAGCCAGTAGGCAAGACTTCAGCACTTGTATGCGTGACCAGATCTTTTGTCAATGCATGTAAAGAGAAACACGTTCATACGTCTAAATTCTGTCAAAATGTTTCACAGTCTACATATGTACAGACTCTGTATCCGTGATATTGTCGTTTGGCACTTGAATTGGAAGAGACGATTCTACCTTTTTGCTTCTCTGCGATCGCTTCACTTTGGATTTATCAGTAGAGTCAAAGAACTCGGGGTCAGCCCCCATGTTGTACTCTCGGGTCCCGTCAAATATTTCAACTTCTTTGTTCTTATTTCGTCTTCTTGACTTTTTCTTCTTCTTCCCTTCTGTCGTTTCGGTCGCCGAGTCTCTCATTGGCAAGGGAGGTAACTGATGAGCCTTTACACCGGAAGTGTCCGGAAACTCTTCTGTCATTATTCCTAGTGTGGCCTTGTTTCCGAAAATAAGCCGTTCGTTTGAGTCTGCTCGTCCTGTATAATCTTCACCTTCAGTGTGAAGATCTTCTTCTTCTGTTTGTGGCTCGGATTTATCGTCTGCTGGTCTGATTGTCATTTCTCGTTGCTTACGACGGTAAATGACAAATACAACGATAAGTAAAACAATGACAATAGCTAACAATATGCCAAGTACAATAAGAGGGATCAACAGGTCAGATCCTGTTTCCTCTGTGGACCTCCCAACCGGTGGTGGCGATACCCCAGATGTGTTTGTCATCCGCTCATACACCTTAACTGTCAATATGCCAATTGACGACAGATCTTTATCCGGTAGATCTTTTCTTACCTGAATACAAAATTGCAATCTTATTTAACAAGACTATTCAAAGCGTCTAAAAGATATTCATTTAAACAATCTGCATTACTTTATTTTGTCATTAAAAGTAAAGTAGGTCTACCTTTTGAATTTTATTTTCAATAGCCAAACCAGTTTGTTTCTCTGCGTAACTTTTAGCCCGGTTATGTAATGAACCGAATTTAAACAACACTGGTATGGATCAAAATCAACAGTTATATAAAACAACAAGTCATTGTTAGTTTACATTACCTCAAGGACTAGTCTAAACTCTTTATCTGGACGGTTTGCTTCGCTCACAGATCTGCTTTGATCCACAGCGCCAGTGGCAGGGTCCATTCTGAACAGATTATGCTGGTTACCTGAAATATAAAAGCAATAATCTGATCACTAAGGGTCGTAATTAAGTGTTTTGATTCTAATCGATTTTTAACTATTATTCTTAGTTTACTAGTTATACTACATGGGAGAATGTTATTATAGAATCATATCATTGTAAGGAACTAAAAACATTTGCTTTGGTTATTGCAATCTAACAAAATCAGTATCAAGTTTTATACCAGAACATAATTGAAGCATATTTGGTTAAAAAGGAACATCAACATAAAGCAATTTCTGCAACATGAGTGGTGACGTTAACATTTGTACTCTTATCTCTATCAAATCTTAAAGCAATCCTCACTTCTTACATCATTATCCATTGAATAATAATATGCTTTCATTTTTAGCAACAAATTTTCCACAAACGCATTGATATCCTCTTAATGATAAGCCCGAGAAAAAATGAGCTTAAAATCGTTAGCACTAACAGCGGATCTCAAAACAGTGAGCTCGGAGAAGAGAGAGCCTGAAGCTCTTGATTCATTTAATTTGATACAATTTGGTGTTTACTTTAAACTAAGTGTTGCTGAATTGATGTTTATCTTGCCAATTTGCCCTTTTATTCTTTCATGAATCCGTTGTTAATATAATACTCACCAGATTTAATTGAATACACCAGAGGCGTCCCGAGAGTGTCGGAGTCGTTCCCGTGGATGGCTGGTGTAATAGTCAAAGGACCCTAGACAATGATAAAGATAGCAACAAAATAGGAAACTTGTTGTTATACACTATGTGATTTCATTATTTACATTAATTTTTTTCCGCCTAGTTAGATATGTTTTTGGTGTAAAATTGAAATTTGTTACTGTTCTTCTAGAAATTTAGTAGCTGTTGTTATTCATGTAATAGCATGATCGGCACTACAAAGCAAAAAGTACTTAATACATCAATAATTTGAAACTTTCTTATCATCATCATCATCATCATCATCATCATCATCATCATCATCATCATCATCATCATCATCATCATCAACAACAACATAACCATCATCTTCATCACCAAAATCAATGAAAATAACAACAATAGCATTAGCAACATAGCATTTTGTTGGTATAAATGTCTACGATCTGCTTCAAAATGACGAATTGCTAGGATTTTACGAAAAGTCTAGTTTTATTTTGAGTCTGTAACTTGAAAGAAAGGAAAAAATATCAACATATTTGCATGAAAGTGTCGGACCCTCTCCGTTATTCCCAATGCTTGAAAAGTTTTATAAGTGCATGTGATGTCATTTTAGTTCATTTACAGAATATAAGTACTTTGTGATCTAGTCGTATAATAGATAAAAATGGTGGCGCTGGACAAGGCGGAGGACAATCAGGATATTCAAAGTATGGAGGCTGATCATCGACATCTGTTACACTTATGTTTAAGGTGGTATAAGCTGTCTTGGCGGTAGGACTAGGTGGCTGCTCATCCTGTTGAAAAGAAATTCAAAGGATTGATTAAATGTCATTTAATATGGTGGCTGATTTCTGCCATGTCGTAACTTCGTTCTGTCGGGGCTGAAGGGGCGACAACACGAAAGCACGAAATAACGAAAAAAATACGAATTCTTGTTTTTTTCGGACAGTTTTTATCGTTTTGTCGTTACTTCATGTCGGCGCCCTTCAAACGCGACATCACGACAAAACGAAAATATGAAAGCTCCGATACGATATTTTATTGCGACAACACGAAGATAAAAATATTGTGTTTCTTGGCGAAAGGCGACACCACGCCGAAACGAAATTAACATTCCTTCGTTCTTTCATGTTGTCGCATCTGTTGCATACAAAGGCGACAGAACGAGAAAGCGCCGAATATAAGGCGCCAACACGCCGAATATGGGATGTACATAAAGTTAGTTCCCTATTCCTTATTCCTTATTCCTTTTTCGAATAAGGAATAAGGAATCAGTTCCTTATTCCTTTTTCGAATAAGGAATAGGGAACTAGTTCCTGATTCCTTATTCAAATCTAAATAAGGAACAACAGAATTAGTATTTATTTAAAATACAATTTATACCTCATTCAAATCATTGCATAAAGAATCTGCATAAATTATTTTGAAAAAAAAATGTAAAAGTCGAATTAGGAATAGGGAACCAGTTCCTTATTCCTTATTCAACTCCGAATAAGGAACAGAAGAAAACACGGAAAGAAAGACACCAGTTGCAATTATTTTTGATGAATCTGCATTAGAATTGCAAGGATCAATCATAACAAGAGCTGTCGGTAGGACAGCAACGCTCGACTATTCTTAGTGCTTGATAGTAAAAAAAATACTTGATACAGTTACCTCCTCCTGTTTACAGGTTGGGGTCATGATGGTGAACAAGTGTGCAAAGTTTCAAAGCCATATGTCAATGGACTTTTAAAATGTTTGAACTATTACATAAACTTAAACGTAAATTCTAAGTCGAAAAAGGGGCATAATTCTGTCAAAATGCTTGATAGAGTTACCTCCTCTTGTTTACAGGTTGGGGTCATGACGTTAAACAAGTGTGCAAAGTTTCAAAGCCATATGTCAATGAACTTTGAAAATATTTGAACTATTACAAAAACTTTGACGTAAATTCTAAGTCGAAAAAGGGGCATAATTCTGTCAAAATGCTTGATAGAGTTACCTCCTCCAGTCTAAAGGTTGGGGTCATGATGGTGAACAAGTGTGCAAAGTTTCAAAGCCATATGTCTATGGACTTTGAAAATATTTGAACTATTACAAAAACTTTAACGTAAATTATAAGTCGAAAAAGGGGCATAATTCTGTCAAAATGCTTTATAGAGTTACCTCCTCCTGTCTACAGGTTGGGGTCATGATGGTGAACAAGTGTGCAAAGTTTCAAAGCCATACGTCTATGGACTTTGAAAATATTTGAACTATTACAAAAACTTTAACGTAAATTCTAAGTCGAAAAAGGGGCATAATTCTGTCAAAATGCTTGTTAGAGTTACCTCCTCCTGTCTACAGGTTGGGGTCATGATGGTGAACAAGTGTGCAAAGTTTCAAAGCCATATGTCAATGGACTTTGAAAATATTTGAACTATTACAAAAACTTTAACATAAGTGGTTACGCCGACGCCGACGCCGACGCTCGGGTGACTGCAATAGCTCTACTTATTCTTATCGAATAGTCGAGCTAAAAATCATGAAATGAAGCATCTGCATAAAAGTATTTTTGAAAAAAAATGTTAAAGTCGAATAAGGAATAGGGAACCAGTTCCCTAGTCCTTATTCAACTCCGAGTAAGGAACAGAAGAAAATACGTAAAGAAAGAAACTAGTTGCAATTATTTTTGATAACTCAGCATATGAATTGAAAGGATCAATCATAAGAATCATGAAATAAAGCATAAGCATAAAAATATTTCGGAAAAGAAATGTTCAGGTTCATTCGACTCCGAATAAGGAACAGAAGTAATTACGCAAAGAAAGACACCAGTTGCAGTTATTTTGATAAATCTGAATTAGAATTGCAAGGATCAATCATTAAAACCATGAAATAAAGCATCTACATATTTTTTTTTGAAAAAAAAAATGGTAAAGTCGAATAAGGAATAGGGAACCAGTTCCTTATTCCTTATTCAACTCCGAATAAGGAACAGAAGAATATACGTAAAGAAACACACCAGTTGCAGTTATTTTTGATAAATCTGCATAAGAATTACAAAGATCAATCATTATAATCATGAAATAAAGCAATTACATAATTATTTTTGAAAAAAATGTTAATTTCGAATCAGGGATAGGGAACCAGTTCCTTATTCCTTATTCAACTTCGAATAAGGAACAGAAGGAAATACGTAAAGAAAGACACCAGTTGCAGTTATTTTGGATAAATATGCATAAGAAATGCAAGAATCAATCATTAAAACCATGAAATAAAGCATCTGCATATTTTTTTGTTTTGGAAAAAAAGGTTAAAGTCGAATAAGGAATAGGAAACCAGTTCCTTATTCCTTATTCAACTCCGAATAAGGAACAGGATGAAATACGTAAAGAAAGACACCAGTTGCAGTTATTTTTGATAAATCTGCATTAGAATTGAAAGGATCAATCATAAAAATCATGAAATAAAGCATAAGCATAAAAATATCTCGGAAAAGAAATGTTCAGGTTCATTCGACTCCGAATAAGGAACAGAAGTAATTACGCAAAGAAAGACACCAGTTGCAGTTATTTTGATAAATCTGCATTAGAATTGCAAGGACCAATCATAAAAACCATGAAATAAAGCATCTACATATTTTTTTTTTGAAAAAAATGGTAAAGTCGAATAAGGAATAGGGAACCAGTTCCTTATTCCTTATTCAACTCCGAATAAGGAACAGAAGGAAATACGTAAAGAAAGACACCAGTTGCAGTTACTTTTTTATAAATCTGCATTAGAATTGCAAGGATCAATAATAAAAATCATGAAAGAAAGCATCTGCATAAAAAGTGTTGTGTAAAGAAAATGTTCAGGTTCATTCGACTCCGAATCAGGAACAGAAGTTATTACGTAAAAATGACAGCAGTTGCAGTTATTTTTGATAAATCTGCAGAAGAATTGCAAGGATCAATCATTAAAATCATGAAATAAAGCATCTACATAATTTTTTTTTGAAGAAAAATGTTAAAGTCGAATAAGATATAGGGAACCAGTTCCTTATTCCTTATTCAACTCCGAATAAGGAACAGAAGGAAATTGGTTAAGAAAGACACCAGTTGCAGTTATTTATGATAAATCTGCATTAGAATTGCAAGGATCAATCATAAAAATCATGAAATAAAGCATCTACATAATTCTTTTTTTAAAATGTTAAAGTCGAATAAGGAATAGGGAACCAGTTCCTTATTCCTTATTCAACTCCGAATAAGGAACAGAAGAAAATACGTAAAGAAACACACCAGTTGCAATTATTTTTGATAAATCTGCATAAGAATTGCAAGGATCAATCATTTACATCATGAAATAAAGCATCTACATATTTTTTTTTTAAAAAAATGTTAAATTCGAATAAGGAATAGGGAACCAGTTCCTTATTCCTTATTCAACTCCGAATAAGGAACAGAAGAAAATATGTAAAGAAAGAAACCAGTTGCAGTTATTTTTTTATAAATCTGCATTAGAATTGCAAGGATCAATCATAAAAATCATGAAAAAAAGCATTAGCATAAAAATACTTTTGAAAAAAATTGTTCAGGTTCATTCGACTCTGAATAAGGAACAGAAGTAATTACGTAAAGAAAGACAGCAGTTGCAATTATTTTTGATAAATCTGGAAAAGAATTGCAAGAATCATTCATTAAAACCATGAAATACAGCATCTACTTAATTTTTATTTAAAAAAATGTTAAAGTCGAATAATGAATAGGGAACCAGTTCGTTATTGCTTATTCAACTCCGAATAAAGAACAGAAGGAAATACGTAAAGAAAGACACCAGTTGCAGTTATTTTTGATCAATCTGCATAAGAATTGCACCTCTGGGAGAATGTCTCCGTTCTGAAAACGCTTTGGTTGCCACACTCTATGCCCTGTGCATATTCTAAAGACAAAATTGTTAGAATAGTTAGTTATCAACTGTCCTTTTTACAATTTTATAAGTTATATAAAGCAATCGTACTTATGAAATTCCATCATCTTTTTTATAGATATAATGAAACACAGTAGTCAAAAGTGATATATCATTAGTTATAAAGATTCTTGACAGATTATATGGCCCTATATAAACGATTGTTTGTATATATAACCCGAGCCGCTGGGCGAAGGTAATATTGCATACAACCTTTTATATACGGCCTTATAACATGTCAGGAATCTTTATGACGAATTTATAATACAGTAGACTTCCCTTTTTTAGGAATTATGTGATTTCTACATAAACTGAAAGAAGCCGTGTATATAAAGCTTTATTATACTGCACGTTTGTAACGTCGCTTTTCAAAGGATAATCGTGACGTTTATATAATTTTATATACACGGCTGATGTCGATTCATAAATAAATCTTACTTTTTTTCTCTAAAAATGATGTTTGTTGTATTATAAATTCGTTATAAAGATTGCTGAAAGGTTATATGGCCGTATATAAACGGATGTTTGCAATATAACCCTCGCCTAGCGGTTCGGGTTATATGTACAAATAGCCGTTGATATAGGGCCATATAACCTGCCAACAATCTTTATAACTAATAATATAAACGTCATTATTATCCAATGAAAAGTGACGTTACAAACGTGCAGTATTATATAGAGGATATTGAATGAGTGTAGGTTTAATACTAAATTTATTGAACGAGTTGAATAAAATCATATTTTGCGAGCCTCTGGCGAGCATAATATTGTTTTATTCAACGAGTTCAATAAATTTAGTATTGAATCTACACGAATATAATATTCTATTTATCACATATATAAAATAAGAACGGTAAACTGTTAACAAGGGTCATTTTTGTTTGACGCGCCTGTAGTGTAACACTAACATTAGCGCGCTTTAACGCTATGTTTATAGCGCAAATGACGTGACGTCAAAGTGTTATTACACTAGTGTAATATCGTCTAGTGTAATATCGTTTTTATTAAATGGCTTTATTACACTCCTGCGCCGCGGTTTATGTGATAAAAAGTGTTATATAACTAGTTTCGTCTAATATTAGGCACACAGTTCGAACCCTACTTGCACACGAAGTAACTTTGGATTAAATAAAACTATGCAGAACAATTAAAAATTAAAAAAAAATGTAGATGCTTTATTTCATGATTTTAATGATTGATTCTTGCAATTCTTATGCATATTTATCAAAAATAAATGCAACTGGTGTCTTTCTTTACGTATTTCCTTCTGTTCCTTATTCGGAGTTGAATAAGGAATAAGGAACTGGTTCCCTATTCCTTATTCGACTTTAACATTATTTCAAAAAGAAATTATGTAAATGCTTTATTTCATGATTTTAAAAATATGTAGATGCTTTATTTCATGGTTTTAATGATTGATCCTTGCAATTTTAATGCAGATTTATCAAAAATAATTGCAACTGCTGTCTTTCTTTACGTAATTCTTTCTGTTCCTTATTCGGGGTCGAATGAACCTGAACATTTTTTTCCAAAATATTACTATGCTAATGCTTTATTTCATGATTTTTATGATTGATCCTTGCAATTATAATGCAATTTTATCAAAAATAACTGCAACTGGTGTCTTTCTTTTCGTAATTTCTTCTGTTCCTTATTCGGAGTTGAATAAGGAATAAGGAACTGGTTCCCTATTCCTTATTCGACTTTAACTTTAAAAAAAAAATTATGTAGATAATTTATTTCATGATTTTGATTATTGATTCTTGCAATTATTATGCATATTTATCAAAAATAAATGCCACTGGTGTCTTTCTTTACGTATTTCCTTCTGTTCCTTATTCGGAGTTGAATAAGGAATAAGGAACTGGTTCCCTATTCCTTATTCGACTTTAACATTTTTTTCGAAAAGAAATTATGTAAATGCTTTATTTCATGATTTTAATGATTAATCCTTGCAATTCTTATGCAGATTTATCAAAAATAACTGCAACTGGTGTCTTTCTTTACGTAATTCTTTCTGTTCCTTATTCGGAGTCGAATGAACCTGAACATTTTTATCCAAAATATTTCTATGCTAATGCTTTATTTCATGATTTTTATGATTGATCCTTGCAAATATAATGCAGATTTATCAAAAATAACTGCAGCTGGTGTCTTTCTTTACGTAATTTCTTCTGTTCCTTATTCGGAGTTGAATAAGGAATAAGGAACTGGTTCCCTATTCCTTATTCGACTTAAACATTTTTTTCAAAAAAAAAATAAGTAGATGCTTTATTTTATGATTTTAGTTATTGATTCTTGCAATTCTTATGCATATCTATCAAAAATAAATGCTGTCTTTCTTTACGTAATGACTTCTGTTCCTTATTTGGAGTCGAATGAACCTGAACATTTTTTTTCCAAAATATTATTTTGCTTATGCTTTATTTCATGATTTTTATGAATGATCCTTGCAATTATAATGCAGATTTATCAAAAAAAACTGCAACTGGTGTCTTTCTTTACGTAATTTCTTCAGTTCCTTATTCAGAGTTGAATAAGGAATAAGGAACTGGTTCCCTATTCCTTATTCGACTTTAACATTTTTTTCAAAAAGAAATTATATAAATGCTTTATTTCATGATTTTAATGATTAATCCTTGCAATTCTTATGCAGATTTATCAAAAATAACTGCAAATGGTGTCTTTCTTTACGTATTTCCTTCTGTTCCTTATTCGGATTGGAAAAAGGAATAAGGAACTGGTTCCCTATTCCTTATTCGACTTTAACATTAAAAAAAATATGTAGATGTTTTATTTCATGATTTTAATGATTGATCCTTGCCATCCTTATGCAGATTGATCAAAAATAACTGCAACTGCTGTCTTTCTTTACATATTTTCTTTTGTTCCTTATTCGGAGTTGAATAAGGAATAAGGAACTGAATCCCTATTCCTTATTCGACTTTAACATTTAAAAAAAAAATGTTTATGCTTTATTTCATGATTTTTATGATTGATCCTTGCAATTCTTCTGCAGATTTATCAAAAATAACTGCAACTGCTGTCTTTCTTTACGTTTTTACGTTATTACTCCTGTTCCTTATTCGGAGTCGAATGAACCTGAACATTTTTTTTCCAAAATATTACTATGCTAATGCTTTATTTCATGATTTTTATGATTAATCCTTGCAATTCTTATGCAGATTTATCAAAAATAACTGCAACTAGTGTCTTTCTTTACGTATTTCCTTCTGTTCCTTATTCGGAGTTGAATAAGGAATAAGGAACTGGTTCCCTATTCCTTTTTCGACTTTTATATTTTTTTCAAAAATAAATTATGTAAATGTTTTATTTCATGATTTTAATGATTGATTCTTGCAATTCTAATGCAAATTTATCAAAAATAACTGCAACTGGTGTCCTTCTTTACATACTTTCTTGTTTCTTATTCGGAGTTGAATATGGATATTCCTTATTCGACTTTAACATTTTTTTCAAACATATTTTTATGCAGATGCTTCATTTCATGATTTTTATGATTGATCCTTGCAATTCTAATGCAGATTTATCAAAAATAATTGCAACTGGTGTCTTTTCTTTACGTATTTACTTCTGTTCCTTATTCGGAGTTGAATAAGGAATAAGGAACTGGTTCCCTATTCCTTATTCGATTTTTTTTCTCAAAATAATTTATGCAGATTCTTTATGCAATGATTTGAATGAGGTATAAATTTCATTTTAAATAAATACTAATTCTGTTGTTCCTTATTTAGATTTGAATAAGGAATCAGGAACTAGTTCCCTATTCCTTATTCGAAAAAGGAATAAGGAACTAAAATAATTACAACTGGTGTCTTTTCTTTACGTATTTACTTCTGTTCCTTATTCGGAGTTGAATAAGGAATAAGGAACTGGTTCCCTATTCCTTATTCGATTTTTTTTCAAAATAATTAATGGAGATTCTTTATGCAATGATTTGAATGAGGTATAAATTTCTTTTTTGTTAATAAATACTAATTCTGCTGTTCCTTATTTAGATTTGAATAGGGAATCATGAACAAGTTCCCTATTCCTTATTCGAAAAAGGAATAAGGAACTTTTTGCTTATTCCTTATTCGAAAAAGGAATAAGGAATAAGGAATAGGGAACTAACTTTATGTACATGAAGGGCGACTTATTCGTGTTGTCGCATTAAAATCTCGTATCGGCGCTTTCATATTTTCGTTTTCCATACAGAGATTTAATTTTTTGGAAACTTGTGCACTCACAATAAATTGCAGTTTGCTATCATATTTACTAAACAAAAAGCATATTTTTACACCCTCGCTATTATAATTGTAAAGGTATTACCTATTAGTTATATATACAGTCACAAGGCGAGAACTATAGCGTACACATTTGTTTTTGTACGGCCATATAACCCAGCAATAAATTTTAAACGAATAAAATTTTTTAATGATACTGCACAATTATTTTCTTTAATCAAAATTGAAATTTGAACATAATGGAAGCCACGAACATAAAGGCAGCAGCCGTGTTTATGAATATGTTAAACTCACCACTAAAATCAATGTAGTAAATGTGCAGTGCCATACTGATCACTTGAATATATATTAACATACAACTTACGGATACACTCAGGTTGAGAAAAAGTTTGTTTCTCGCCATGGTATCAAAGTCGAGTGTCTTGGACAGAGTTATGTCTCCTTTCGATGATGCTTGTATTTGGAAATAGTTTGCACCGTCATACTGTTAATTGACGCCATAAAAAAACACACAAAAAACATTGTTTTAAAATGTACATGTCCTGATATTAAAGTGACATCATACCTGACCAAGTGTAAATTGTGGGTGCACAGGTAAAAGTCAACATTTTTAATAATGATTATAATAATAATAATAATAATAATAATGATAATAATAATAATAATAAATAATAATAATAATAATAATAATAATAATAATAATAATAATAACTTAATTTACAGAAGGTAACACATTAAGACATAATTATACAGATTGTAACACCTTATTTACAATGCGGACTTTATTTATAACACACACGCACGCACGCACGCACGCACACACACACACCAACGCACGCACGCACGCACGCACGCACACACACAAGAACACATATCAATCCAAAAAAATAGAAAATTTAATGATTGAACGGTAATATTAAAACACATTTTACTGTAAGAAATACAGATAATACTGGAAATAAATGTATAAATATAAAGAGCTTATCTTGTATATATAATACACACGGACCGTGCTAAAGTTGATTTAATTAGTATTTCTTGAAACTATTTTTACATATTGAAATTTTTTTTTTCTAATAGTCAGCGGTATGAAATTCCAAATAACCATGACATTAAATTGGAATTTGTCAATAAAATGATTAGTTCTTTGTTTGTAAGATGAATTAAATATTCGTGAGATATCGATCTTTGATTATACTTTGGATTATTAGATAGGGATATATTGAGGGGAGATATTATTCAGTGCTTTATATACATGTACTTCGACACCGGTGTGAAAAATAACATCTTTTCTTGAAAGGCAATAATGTTTTTTTTATGTATTATTGGTATGATACTTGCTTCGTGTTTAAAGTACGGTCAATTATGTATTTTTATTCTCATTTTTTATGTAAGAAAATTCATTGTCTTTTTTTTCCTATTCTAGTTTACGAATCATCACAACTTACGTCAATTATACTGTACTTTTCAATAGCGAAGATATAGTTCTCTGCACCCACAACGTCCCGGTCAGTAACCTTTGACTTCAGTGCAAATACCAAAGAACCAACTGTTAGAGACTAAACAAACAAAAAAAGATTTAAAATTCATTTACGAATAAAAGCCCATTACCGAACATATTTACAAAAAAAGGTTTATATTCAGTTGGCTGAAAGACCACAAGGTTAATTACGGATATATTCTTAAAACTTAAACTGTAAGTTTGAGTCAAGATTATTTACGAAAATATTCGGTACATTGCTCAACCATCACCACAAGTTTGCAAAAATTAATAAACTGTTAAAGCAAAAAAAGGTTAAAATTGTACCTCCTGTAGCGTTACGTTGTATGGACCGTTATTAAACACCGGTGGGAATTCGTTGACTGGGGCTACGTTTACAAATACTTCAACCTGAAGTAGACAGTATGTTTCCGAAACAGTGCCGCTTTGCGCAACCGTTTAAACAGTATGGCACGTCCTGGCACATATGAATATATACAGTTTCAGAAGGAATGTATTCCTATATAAAATTATATACAATTATTTCATTCAAAATCAAAGCCATATTTATGGGTCTTGAGTAATGATGATGTAGTGTGCTCATATCTGAATAAATTATATGTTCTGTCCTGTCTCTCTGTATTTTTGAGACTTGTAGCTTTCATAAAGGTTGATCCAGTCAGTAAAATGTACGTCCAAAAGCTGTATTTGTATACGCAGTTTTAACTGTATTTACGTGAGACTATCCGTTGTTAATTAAAGCAAGTCTTATCGTTAATATGTATGGTCATGCTGTAAGTAGAATATTATTAGATTTTGCAAAATTCTAAATATATAAAAATAGAATAATTACAGTAGTTCCGCCGCAAGTGACTTATTAATTCAATATTTCTTATATCCGCTCCATTACTAAAAACAAAAAACATTTT